>NC_044065.1:18162685-18325185 GCF_902167405.1 Gadus morhua
TTTATTTTCGTATATTATTTCAATGAATACAATTTATTTATTCATAAAAAACGGATCTGGTCTTCAAATCTTTTTTCCAAATATAGGTCGTCTTACAATGGGGTTTGTGTTTATATTCGGACCAATACGGTACAGCGGGCGCTCACATGACGTTAAGCATTTCCTGGTGCATAATGTGACGCTTCAGAACCTAAAATCCCGTTTCTCCCCGTTGACACGACAACACATAACCGGCGTTTTCAGAAATCTCCACTTTGGCCGGAGTTTTTAGAAATGATCGTTTTCTGTGATAAGACAGGGCCTCGGACAGGGGGTGTTGCAGCACCCCCAGCACTCCTACTTCCCGCGGTACTGGGTGCAACTTACAGCTGAATGTAGTGCCATGTTGTTAAACGAAAACCTAAGCTAGCCTGGCTCGCTCTCGCGCATCTCTGTTCGCGCTCGTGCATGATTGCGCGTCCAGGTACTTGGAATGGGTGGAGTCAGAGTCAGCGTTGAAGGAGAGGGGGTAGGACCATTTGAGTTGTGTATTTTCAAAATCTGCTGGCGTTTCGCAAATCACCTACCCAACCTTTAACTCACTCCAACATTCACGCAGTCGCTGTGCCCATTGACAACTAACTGAATTCCAACTCACTCACTCACTCACTCACTCAGTCACTCAAACACTCACTCACTCACTCACTCACTCACTCACTCACTCACTCTATGCAACGCACTTACTAACCCACTCCCTCAGTAACTCACCCGCTCACTCAGTAACTCACCCACTCCTTCAGTAACTCACCCGCTCACTCAGTAATTTGCTAACTCACCCACTCAACTCACTCCCCCACTGACACTCACCCACGCCGCAACTAACTAACTCACTCAGCAGCTCACTCGCTAACTCGCCCGCCCACTCCATGAATAACGAACTAGCTCAGTCCCTCACCAGCTCACCCATCACTCATTCACTCACCCACTCCATAAACACCTCCCTCCCTGCCC
Source organism: Gadus morhua (assembly GCF_902167405.1). Lineage (NCBI taxonomy): Eukaryota > Metazoa > Chordata > Actinopteri > Gadiformes > Gadidae > Gadus > Gadus morhua. The sequence goes on from NC_044065.1 coordinate 18,163,676, forward strand.
CCCCCCCCGTGCCAGCCGTGCTGCTGTGTTCCCAGTGGTCTGCGTGACAGCTGTCCCGTCTGGCTGGCTTACATAAGACAACACTGCAGCCTCGGTGGGTTTAATGTTTTTAAAGAAGACTTGTGCGCTCGTTGCACCTCTAAACTGAAGGGGGAGATGGCTTTAAAGTCACAATTATGTGTAGCTCTTTTTGTTGTGTTTTGATGCCTGGTCTCTTTTATTTATTTATTTTTGCCTTGCTTCTCTTTCATGTGCAGTGGCTAAGCCTTGATCCTCTGTTACTCTGTCGTAATTCCTCCACTTCCAAACCTCTTTGTAGTATTCCATCTCTCCTTATGCAATATGCATGAGAACAGCTCTACCTCAACTCACACCCAGGGTTCAACTCTGCCGAGCCAGCCTTCACCCGTTCCTTGGAACTGAAACCGTGCGCCTAACTCAAAGTGATCTTCTGTAGAGGCACTGTGAGCTCCCCACAACGCACAGCAGATCCTCCATTTAGAGTCAGTGGGCTCTCAGGGTGACGAGCTCCAGGACTCGGCACAGAGGAGGCCCAAAGGGGGGTCTCAAAGACTGGGATGTGACAGTCACACACACTCATGTGGAGGGGCTGTCGAAACCCCTCTTTCTGGCTGATAACGATGAGAAAAATGGGTCGAAAAAAGATGAACTCAAACTCATAGGTGCTGATGAAATTGAAGAATGCCTATGCTAGTTAAGCTTCATGTGATGCACCTTCCTCAAGAATACTAGATTTTTATGCTAATAAAGATTAAGAATTTGTCTTTCTTTACACTTTCAAACTTGTAGCCTGATCTTCTTTGGTACATCTTAACGTAAAATTATGTCTGAATATAACAATATTACCGCAAACAATAGGCTGGCGTCAGCCAATTGCCTGCAGTGTGTGGTGCATTAGGGTTATTAAAATAAACAATGGGACTTTATCTAAGCCAGACGAACAGGCTAGGAGATGCACAGATCTACACCTCGACTTCCAATACTAAAAATATGCTCTTGGGGCCAACAGTAAAATCTGGCATTAAAGCTTTCTGGACTGAATGTAAATTGGCAGGAAATAATGTGGTACTGACCACTTCAAGGTTTACTGTTTGAGAATCGATGTAAAGAACTATCACTTACAATTTAATATATAAGCCTATATATTTGCTATATATAGTACCTTAACTATTTTAATAGTTACAATACAGCTGGGTGGTTTGTTATGAGACATTGAGGACAACAAACGCATCTAGGAACAAGCCAGCTCTGAGTGCATCTTGGCCCATAGAAACAATAATAAATATAACCCTAAGCGGTGATTAACGGGGTCCGAGCAACATGAAAAGTCAAGAACACACTAATGGAAGATAAATAATTATGACATATAAATATGATGGAAAGACGTTGATGTTCCCCTTAGTGCCATACTGTGCCTCGGCTTTTAGGTGACTGGGCTTCAGAGCAATGGCCGAATGTCAAGTTCAGCCTGTTCATAATTGTCCAAATGTGATTCGAATCCGATTCGATCCCATTAAGCCACTGACAAGCCTGAACTGCAGCCTCATTCACATGGTGAAAATCCCTATTGATAAGCATACAACAACCAGAAAACTCAAAGCACACATTTCTCAAGTGAATTAAGGGCCCTCTTAAAAGCATATACCTGAAGAATCTTTGAAATTCTGGGGAAATTAAACCTTTATATAGTCAAGAACACTAACGGAAGAAATATAAATATGACAGAGTTAATTAAGAAGGAAAAATGGTTAACTAAGAAGTTCACCTAATGCCATACTGTCAGATTGTCAGATTCTTGGAAACGAATGAGTGATTTTGGTGAATTTTTGATTATTTTTGTAGCCTGTGAATCTTTTTATCATTTTTAGCTTTAATATGAAATTGTGGGAAAAGTAAACATTTTTAGGGCATAAGGGTTGGGGTTTTATAAATGCATCTGATTCTAGAGATTAATATTCAGAAAGAATTTTGAGTCCAGGTCAATCTGGTGAGAAGAAATAAACCTAATTCATGATTTTTGTGTCAAGAGTTACGGTATAGGCTGCAGTATGACTTTTACAGAATTTAAGGAAAAAAAAAACGTTACAGGAACAATAGGAGACCAAGCTGCTTCGCTGCTCGGACCACTAATGACATTACTCTATATCTTTTGTTTCTATTTTATAGCACTTAAAGCAGTTTGCTTATTTGATGATTAAATGTGCTTGACTGAGTCTTTCTCTTTTTGGGTTGTATCTTCATTGTTGAGTGTACTTATTGTAAGTCGCTTTGGACAAAAGCATCAACTAAATATATGTAATGGAATGTAAATTGATTATGGTGGTACCCAGCTATACCAAGAAGCCCTACCTACTCAGATGTTGACATATTCAACATGCTTGATAGATAAAGGATGATATTTCAATGCCCATGGACCTGTTGCATAGAGCAGCATAGCCGGTAATGTGACACACGCACACACACACACACACACACACACACACACACACACACACACACACACACACACACACACACACACACACACACACACACACACATAATGAAGGGAAAAATAGATAAAATCTGGTTTTAATCAACTCCAATCAACTCTCGGTTTGTTTATGCCTGAACCACATATTATTCAAATGATGGTTCTCAAATTATACATACCCTAATCAAAACGAGATGACATTTAGGGCATTTATGTTCTTGAAATAAAAATAAAAAATGCCTTTCAGCGAAGATACAGTATTGCGAGGAAGAAATAATGCAAAGTTTACTGAAAGAAAAAACGGCTATCTATCTCTGATATTGAAATTTATATTAAAATAAGCATTGTAAAAATAAATATTTTGTATCAAACATAACAATCAGTCAGTCTCTACTAGTGAGTCCTGCAATATATAAACAAACAGTAGGCGCAGAGAAATAGCTATGAATCTTTATGTATTTTAATTCATTTTTCCACAAAAGCCAAAAATGACCAGAACAAAGATAAATAAACAAATAGAACAAACATGCTCATAGCCTAAACAAACATGAATACTACGAATAATAGATGAGATTAATTTGCTGGTTCATTGATTTTGTAGACAGAGAGAAAATAAAAATTGATTTATTTATGCATACAATCTTATAGTCCGAGTCGCCATCATTCTGAATAAGTGTCAGTTCAGCCTTCTCCTGTAGTTAAAGGGGTACTGTTTGATGAGCTTGGTGTCTTTTTGTGTTTGGAGTGAATCCGGGTAATACGTTTAAGAGCCTCACTCTGTGCTTGCACCTCCACGGGCCTAAGGGAGCCGTCCTGATCTCTTATCTCATTCAGTAGACAAGAGGTGGTCTCCAGACTATACAAATATTCTAACTAGTAATGATCATTTCAGTGGAAGAAATGAAAAATGTGTTAAGCAATAGGAAAGTAATAAGATGGGTACGTCTGCATCTAACAGAATTTAGATCCCCAACAGGGAAAACCTTAAGCTTAAGCTAAACGGCATTGATTATTAGGTGTGAGCAGTAGAGAGAAGCTGCATTGTCCTGGAAGCCCTGGAAAAGGGTTTTCTTAATAATGAACACTGTGCGTGTGAGGGTAATCTAGTCCTGTTGTCTACTGTTTACCAGAGGAGAAACCAAAGTTCAGATTGCAATTGAGCAGACAGAGACCTGAGTCATTACATGAGTTTATTCCTTTGTTTAACAGAGGACATTGGGAAAGCACTCCAAATACTCTCATTGAGCATATGATCGCTGATTGGTTTGTAATGACGTTCATTCTGAATGATGGAGGGACAGCTTAAAGGTTACAGGGAGCGTGAAGGGGTTGTGAAGTGTGCTGCCTCCAGTGATGTCCCTCTAAAGCACCTCTGCTGGAGAAGAAATAGTGTGTGTGTGTGTGTGTGTGTGTGTGTGTGTGTGTGTGTGTGTGTGTGTGTGTGTGTGTGTGTGTGTGTGTGTGTGTGTGTGTGTGTGTGTGTGTGTGTGTGTGTGTGTGTGTTTGGGTCTGTTCCGCCATTTTTGGGTTTCTGCAACCTAGCAACAATAGAAAACATAGGCATGTCACCTATTATGTTGTAAAGCTGCTACGTTTTCCGCTGTGGACCAATGTAGTTTTATTACCTTCCGTTGTGAGACAGAAGATATCCATAATACATAATATCCATAATACACAAAGTTGACCCTTGTTTTAACATATATATAACTAGAGGGTGCACTGTACTCACAACCCCCCTTCTGAAGTCGAAGAAAATCTCCAAATTGAAATGCATTGTTTAAATGTTGTTCAGTGTAGCACGAAAAAGACTGAGAAACGTGCTCTCAGACACGATTCAATAGATACCTTGTGTGACTATGAGCATGATATTGCGTGATACCGGGTTGTCTGTGATCAAATAGAGTCTATGATAACGGCCTTCTGAACCTGCTAGTAGGTAGAGAAAGGGAAGGCATGTTGAGGCACCTCTGACGGGTTACAAATACTGTGAGAGAGAGAGAGAGAGAGAGAGAGAGAGAGAGAGAGAGAGAGAGAGAGAGAGAGAGAGAGAGAGAGAGAGAGAGAGAGAGAGAGAGAGAGAGAGAGACGGAGACGGAGACGGAGACTGACAGAGAGAGAGAGAGAGAGAGAGAGAGAGAGAGAGGGACCTAGAGGGTGAAGGGAGTGGGAGGTGGGTGTATGAAAGATTAATAGAGAGGGGGGGGGATCTGTGGCAGCAAGATTCAGGTGTGTAATATTGTTACATGATGGAAAAAGGAGGTCGGTAAAGAGGGCCAGATAACAAATACATACACACACACACACACACACACACACACACACACGCACACACACACACACACACACACACACACACACACACACACACACACACACACACACACACACACACACACACACACACACACACACACACACACACTTGCTGATCGATATGTAACCATTTATTGGTATATCAATTATTGATTGCATTTTTTATAAATAGGCTAGTTGGAAAGAATCTGTTTCTTAAGCAATAACATTGAACTGTATTTTTTTCTAGGCCTACATACATTTACTATGTTGTTGGTGTTATATAGAGCAATCCTCCATTTTTATGAAGTAAACTTATACTTCCATGGTAGGTAAACAATGCGACTGTGATCGCTCTGAGACCTCTCGCTTATGATGTTACAATGCTAGAGAACAATGAATATTTCTGCATCCGGTACATCATGAACTAGGGCGTACCCTAGTTCGTGATGTTGAATGTAACTTTCAACATCAACAATAAAACCTCCAGCTTCCCTCGTGAGTTTCCGGTTTGTTTATACGATGTGCGTGCATCTGTCTGAGTCACACAAATACCCGGCACATTTACTGACGCAAATGACGTTTAGAAATGTTCAGCGTAGTGTCCGAATTTTCGTTTGTTGTTTCCCTATATAGTGCACTATATCATGAACGCTATATAGGGAATAGTGAGTGAGTGAATAGGGAACGATTTCGAACACAGCTTGTGGAACCGAGAGCCTCGGAGGCGGGACTTATTCTTCAGAGGTCTATGCGCAAAACCCTCCTCGCATACCCGGATGTGACGCCCGACCCTCTGCCCATAACAGGATGTGACGACAATTGAGCCCGTGATTTCAAACTTGAGGAAACGAAAACACTGCAGTGTTTGGCCGCCGTTTGGGTGCATGATCGCAACATCGGATCGAAAAAGCCTATTGTTTGTGAGTCTACATCGTATTTGTCTTTAATGTCTTTGTCGTTTTCCATTTGACCGATGTATTCTTTTCATAGTTGAATAACTATTCAACTATTCAAAAGAAGGAACGTAAGTAACGCGCGGTATTTGAAGCTGGGTCTGACAGGTGCCAGACGACCACAGCTTGTATCTTCCGGTTAAACCGCTCAACTCAATTTAAAATGTTTTGCCTGTATATATGTATGTATTTATGTCCATTATGGCACCCATTGCACTCCTGATCAAGGGATCCCCCACTCTGCGTTCCTCCTCAAGATTTCTTTCTTGCTGAGGGAGTTTTTCCCCTGCCCTCTTGGGGGCTAGGGTCAGGGGGGTGTCCTAGATATATGGCCTGTTGAGCCCTTTGAGACTGTACCGGTGATTAAGGGCTGTTTGAATTTAATCGAGCGTCAAAACCTTTCATTCGTTTTCTTCATTTTGCAGTGGTCCTCATAAACTCTTGGACAAAACATCCCAACCACCATGTCTAAAGGAGCGAAGGAGACCATCGCTACCCGCCTGGGCTTCAAGTCTGTCCCCGCCGGACCCTCCAAGCAAGCCGAGGCTGACCTGGAACGGGTCCGGAAGGAGAACGCTCACCTGCGGAGGAAGATGGATGAACTCACCAAACGACATGTCAAGCCCCCAGACCTAGACAAAAGCAAACTCCTAGAGGTGAGGGATATACCTATCCATCCGTTTTACTGAAACACAAAGATGTATTTTGATGGGTTTTGCTTCACTGAAACCCAGTGAATCTTGCATAAAGTCTTTCAAATTAAATGTCACTTGGTAAACTGACACCACATTTTGTTTTGAGGGTAAATGTAGAGGGTGTTTTGGTTGTTGTGCAATGGGGTGTTTTTGTTTGCTGATAGCGTATAATATCGCTGGAGACGCTACGGGAACGCAACAACCAGCAACTCCTGGTCAGGGAGCAGGAGATGGAAGTCCTCAGACAGCAGCTCACTGCTCGCGGTGGAGAGGTGAACGCACACGCACGCACACACACGCACACCTGCACACATTAGGTATTGTTGCAGGGGTGTTGGGGCCTGAAAGTGAAACTTAAAGCTCTTCATCGTAAGACACAGAGACTTTTTCCGTGAAGTGAGTTCTTCTTTACCGACAGGAAGTCGCAGCAGTTTACTCTTGACTAGAGTGAGATCTTCTTGTGAGACACTCATTCACTCCCTCAGCATTAAATCATCCGTTTGCTTTGGTAGGGTGTAGGGATACCTGTCTGGTTGTTTTGATTGATACGATTGGTCCTCCTACAACTTTAAACAATAGTCGACTACTCTGGGAAATGGCTTCCTTTCGAAATCCTTTCATGGGGGTTGCGAAATTCTGTCTTTTAAAGTCATTATTTCACCCCGTCCAAACTGGTAGATATCTGGGTTGGTATTAAAGGGGTCCCTTCTACAGACCTTTTCTCTTATACCCTAAATATTCAAAAGTGGTTACCCACAGCCGAGTTGTAATCAATATATATTCTGTGTAATGTGTAGTCTATGCAAGACTAACTACCTTCAGATGTTGATGTAGAGAGGCCTTTGGTTGCGTGGGGATGGGGTTTGGGGTTTCTAGATTTTCTACATCACCTTTTATCTATGTCTTATCTATCTTATCTACCTTCTGTATCTTTATCTCATATATCCTATATCCATCCCTCCCATTTCTCCCATCTTTAATAAGTTATCTATTTCCACATATCTTTATTTATATCTGTACCATTCTCTCCCGGCGACCTATTTTTGGTTGGTTAGACCGATACAGATGATCTGTATCTATCTCTACCTAATATCTATAGCAATCTCTATCTGTATTTGCAGTGTCTATATGTCTCTAAATGAAGACGGGTAGATATTGGTTGGTTATATAGATACAGATAAATCAGTATCTATCTCCACCTAGCACCTGTAGCCATCTCTACATGTATGTGCAGCGTCTATATGTCTCCAGCGGCGGTGTCTCTCTCCCCAGGTGGTGGCCTCGCTGCAGGCCCAGCTGGAGCAGCGTCGACGGGACGCTGAGCAGCGAGACCGCGCCTTCCAGAGCCTGGCGGAGGAGGCGGATGGCCTGAGGAAGAGTTTGGCCGCCACTGCGGCCCGCTGCCGGTCCCTGGAGGCACAGACTGCACAGGTGAGAGGTCAACGGACTGCATCTTTATACAGCGCTCTTTTAACCAGTGGCCACTCATAGCGCTTTGCAATACCGCCGCACATATTCGCCTATTTATTCACACACCGACGGCGGTCAACCATGCAAGGTGCAAGCCAGCTCATCAGGAGCAGTGAGGGTGAGGTGTCTTGCTGTGGATGACCTCGACCTTTCACGCTAGGAGGAGCCGGGGATTGAACGAGCAACCTTCAGGTTATCAGCCAACACGCTCTACCTCCTGAGCCACATGCCGACCAACCGGGAGGGGCTTGGGGGAGGGGCTGAGGGACATGTGAGGAGCTAGGGGCGGGCCTAGGGTACATGGTATGGAGGCGGAGTACAGTTGGCTCACTCAAAACCTGTAGGAAGAAATGTCTTTCAACAGTGCTCAAGTAAAAGAAAATGAAGGCAGTGGCTTTGCCCTATGTATCCTATTCATTATCATCATGCCTGGTACTAATTTCTTATTTTAATTTTCATGTTTCTGTTGCAAATTAAACAGGAAGATGTGAACGGTGTGAATTAGTCAAATCAATACTATTAATGCTACTGTTAGTTCAAATGATTGGAAACCTACTGCGGGGTCGGTTATGGAGGTAACGTCCACTAGATGGTAGTGTGTGACCAGATTACTGGTTGGGGGCTTCTAGCCTAAACCTTGAACTGATCTCTCTATGAAGCCTATCCTCCCCCGTCTTTCTCTCCTCTCCCTCATGTCTTTCACTCAACACAGCTTCCTCCCTCTCTCTCCCCCTGCGTTGTCTGAAGCCATCAGAAGGCTTAGCCTATGCTGCGTCGTTGAAATCCATCTGCTGGCATACGTTGAAAAGTTCATGATGTTGATTAGTCTTGATTGTCCTCCTGACTGAGACGAATTTTACTCCCCTCCAACCATTTTGTGTCAGCTTAATAGTCTTGCTGTGGACATTTAGAACAAGTAGTAATACAGCTAGGGAAAGCCCTGGAGTGGCCCTTCCCTAGTCCCTTTCTAACTTGATCTTCTATTTCTGATCAGATTGGTGCTGCTCCCTCTGGAGACCTGGCTGTCGTCAACGATCAACTCAGAGACGTAAGTCAGACTGTTGATGGGGCTTTCATCTCTCATTTGTTCACATACTCATCCCTCTGCCCCCCTTCCTCTACACTAAATGATGCATCCACAATCCATTAGTGATGTTGCGTGTGTGCCTGTGTCCGTCGGCCTGCGTCTGTACTTCAGGCTCTGGAGAAGAACCAACAGTGGCTGGCGTACGACCACCAGAGAGAGGCCTACGTCCGCTCTGTGCTGGCCCGCACTGTGGAGCTGGAGCAGCAGCTGGCCCAGACCAGCCAGGCTAGCCCGGAAGGTGATGGGATGGGTGTGGGGAGAGGGGCCCAGAACCTTATAGTTACAACACGATGTAACAGGAACTACATCAAATCTAGTGAAAAGCTATTGGGCAGGGTAACGTCACAGCTAAAGGTGTTGCTCTGGTATATTGAAATGCAGAGAGAGAACCCAGAATATACTGCAAGTTTGTAGCTCTTGAGTCATGTTCTGTCAGTCAGAGTTTGAGAAAGGAAAGGTTTCATTGTCTAGGCGCTCACAGATTGAGACTTCATTATCCTACAGCCTATGTCTTTGTTCTGTCAGGAAGACAGGATCGGTTGTCATCCAGAAAAAAATGAAAAGAAAAGGCAGTATGGTTGAAAAGTTCCTTGTTGAACTTGAAAGTTTCAGAAGTTGGCAGTCGGCCCTGCTTGCGGTTGCAGATCAGCATTTGATAGGGAACCTTCAGTTCAAAGACTTTTGACTTCTCCTCATTCATTTGTGAAGTTTCCTTGCTCTTGGTTTCCTTCAGAGACCCAGGGCGTATTAGTGCTCCGGACTAAAGATGTTGATTTTAAAGATGGGCGGGTAGCCTATTTATTAGTGGTTGTTAAAGGTTGGCTAAAACCCAAAAATAATGGACAGTTCCATTTCTGGTGAATACACAGTATTTGCCATCTTACTTTATGTTTGGAAGAAATGATTATCAAACAACCGACCAGGATCATAACCCTTGATTGACATTTAGTATTTTGCTGACAACTAGGGGGCATCACAGTCATAATCCTTCGAGTTTTGGTACAACTGTTCCTTCCTTTTGCTACCATTGTCCTATGTTTATGTCCTTGCCCTGTAGAGTTAGCGGCCTGGTATAATTTGGGATAAGAAGCTACTGTGAGACTCTTAACCTTTAATAAGTGCTGTTGTAATAAGAACTGACTGGACCTGTACTCCCAGCCCCCAAGGTGGCAGCAGTACTTCCAGAAGTGCAGACCCACTCAGACCAGCTGGTGCAGGGGCTCCAGAAGGGCCTGGAGGCCCAGAGAGAGGCCGCCTCCAGGGCTCATTTGGAACTCCAGCAACACAAAGAACAGGTGAGTGGAGAAGAACCATTCAGGGTCAGCTGGGATAGAACTTAAAAGTTTGACTGCATCTGTGTTCAAACTTGAGGCATGTGTACACGGCATATGATATGTTATTTTTCTAACCTTTTATTAATAAGCAGTTAGACTTTCGGGTATCTCCCCCAAGGATGCCTGCCGGTCAGGCCGCAAATATTGTCAATCTTTCTTATTTTTATATTTTTATATTTTTTTCTTGTTATAATGCTATCCTATATATATATATATATATATATATATATATATATATATATATATATATTATTGTTGTTTTTATTGAAGAAGCTGACTCGGGGAGATTCGCACAAGAATCCCAATGAACCTGTACTGTCTTGTACCTGTGCAAATGGCAATAAACATTCATTCATTCTAACTCCGAACCATTCGGCTAACCTAACAACTGGTTTATCCTGTGCCCATTGAATGTCGATAATCATAACTTAAAAACAATATAATAACTAAGATGGTTAGGGGTCCTGTTTAGGGTGGCTTGTGGCTCACGAGGTATAGCGGGTTGGCTGGCAACCGGCAGGTTGTTGGTTCAATCCCCGGCTCCTCCTAGCTAGAGTTTCCTGGTGCCCCTGAGCAAGACACCTCACTCTAACTGCTCCTGACGAGCTGGCTGTCGCCTTGCACGGTTGACTCCGCCGTCGGTGTGTGAATGTGTGCATGAACGGGTGAATGTAAGGCAGTATTGTAAAGCGCTTTGAGTGGCCACTGGTTATAAACTGTGGCTGTTGTGTCTCTGGTGGCGGCCAGACGTCCAGCCTGAGCGAGGAGCTCCGCAGACAGAAGGAGGAGGCGTGTGGTCTCCAAGAGGAGCTGGCCTCGCTGCAGAGGAGCTACAAGGAGAGGAGCAGGGAGCTGGAGCACAGCCAGGAGCTGCTGCAGGCCGAGCGCCTCAGCAACAGGTAGGGAGGAGACCCGGTGCACACCGCACAAACACAGACAAGGGCACCCGCAACCACCTTCAGATGGACCCGATGGGGATAATACACAAGCACATATAACAATGCACCTTTTTGTAAATTATTCATTTTTTATATAAGCCAGGGGACGGAAACCTATTGGATCAACTGTGTAACTGTTCAAATGTTTTAAATTGACCCAGGGCACAAAATAAAATGTCTTAAGTCGTACAGATTTAGTGTGATCCCTGTCCCTGCTTTGACGTACACTAAACGGCGACGCACAATCAAGCGCTTTTTGATTGATTCGACTCCATCCGCCTCGTCTCAGTGTACGTCATCAAGACGTCGTACACTGCAAGTTTGACCAAATACAGTTTCACAGCGAAGTATCTCACAGCTCGGTCCTGTCGTGAAATGAATCAAAGTTTGTTTGTCGTAAAGGCTAAGACAGGCGATTATGACATTATTATTACAAAATCAATTATTTCGTTGGTAGTATGCATGATCCCGGTTTGTGTTACTCAATAATAGGGATCGACCGATACAGATTTTTTAGGGCCGATACGATACCGATATTTTTTCATCAGCCTTAGCCGATACTCCGATACGCCGATACCGATATTTAGAGCCGATATTTGACGATACTGCTTTTGCTCCCTGAATCATAAAAATTACACTGATAACAAATGTTACAAGTCTCAATTTAAAAAAAGGAACATTTATTGAACTTCAATATAAAAAACAATATTTAACAAATAGTAAAAACAGGGGAGGTAAAACAAGTAAGAAAAATTAGATGAGCAATATTTAACAAATATTAAAAACAGGTGAGGTAGAACAAGTAAAAAAAAAAAAAAAAAAAAAAAATATCGGCGAAAATCAGCCGCGTATCGGCAGATACCGATACACGTAAAAAACGCGAATATCGGCCGAAGGTTAGATTAATGTTCATGCGGGACCCATTCATTATTTACACAATGTGTCTTATGGATTGTTTCTCATTATTCTTTAATAGGAATTCCCTAATAATCGCATTTGGAAAGGTAAAAGACCTACCACAGGTAGATGATCTACAATCAAACATTGTGATCTTTAACCTACCCAGGGGTGGCCGGACCTATCCTCTAGGTCTCCTGTTAATATCTAGGGACGAAGCTAAGCCATGACTAAGCCAATAATGTGAAGCGAGCGGTGAGCTCATGTGCGGCTGTGTCCCCCGCCCCTCAGGCAGGTGGTGAGCGAGGAGCGGATGGTGTCGTTGGAGAGGCGGGGCAAGATGAGGGAGGAGCTAGAGGACATGGACACCCGGCTAGAGGAGGAGAGGAAGAGGTCTGCCGACCTGCTGGCCCAGGTCGGAACCGCAGCCTGCCTGTACCCACCGCCCCCTAAACCCCAGCCCTCTATCCCTACCCAGCGCCCCCTAAACCCCAGCCCTCTATCCCTACCCACCGCCCCCTAAACCCCAGCCCTCTATCCCTACCCACAAACCCCCTGTAACCCTCTAGCTGTAACCTCTAACGTAAGCCCCTGACATTCTAACCATGACACTTCACCCTCATGCTTCAACCCTAACCTTATCCCCCTTACCTTACCTCCTCCGTTCCTTATCCCCCTTACCCTACCACCTCTGTGAATTAACTCTAACCCTCTGACCCTAACCTAGTGGTTCCCAACCTTGACTCTATTTTAAGGGCTGAATTTTCCCAAATTGTCTTAATCCCATTAACATGGCATCCTAGTGAGTGTAACATGCATCGTAAAAACCCTAAGTAGGTGTTTAATTTAAATACGAGTGCTGAGGTTAGGGATGAATGGATGAAGGATGTGTGAGCTTAAATATGTCCGTTGAGGTTAAGGATGTGTGTTGAGGTTAAGGATGTGTGTTGGGGATGTGTTTTGAGGTGGTTAAGGATGTGTGTTGCGGTTGAGGATGTGTGTTGAGGTTGAGGACGTGTTGAGGATGTGTGAAGATGTGTGTTGAGGTGAAGGATGTGTGTTGAGGTGAAGGGTTTATGTTGAGGATGTGTGTTTATGTTGAGGATGTGTGTTGAGGTGAAGGATGTGTGTTGAGGTTAAGGATGTGTGTTGAGGATGTGTGTTGAGATTGAGGATGTGTGTTGAGGTTGAGGATGTGTGTTGAGGTAGAGGATGTTTGTGGATGATGTGTTGAGGTTGAGGATGTGTGTTGAGGTTGAGGATGTGTGTTGAGGTTAAGGATGTGTGTTGAGGTTAAGGATGTGTGTTGAGGATGTGTGTTGAGGATGTGTGTTGAGGTTAAGGATGTGTGTTGAGGTTAAGGATGTGGGTTGAGGATGTGTGTTGAGGTTGAGGATGTTTGTGGAGGATGTGTTGAGGTTGAGGATGTGTGTTGAGGTTGAGGATGTGTGTTGAGGTTGAGGATGTGTGTTGAGGTTGAGGATGTGTGTTGAGGATGTGTGTTGAGGTTAAGGATGTGTGATTAATGTGAATGTTTTTCTCTTCCAAGGTAAATCTGCTGCAGAAGTCCATCCTGAGCCAGACTGAGGAGCAGAGCCGGCTCGCTATGCTAGAGCAGCAGGTAACCCTAGTGTTTAAGGTGCGGCCTGGAATTTGCCTAGTGGCGATTCAAACTCGACCTGACGTGCCGATTCCTCTCTGCTTCCTCCCTCTAACTACCCTCTCAGATCCAGCTGTCGGCCAAGGACTTTGAGAACGAGAAGCTGGACCGCCAGGGCATGCAGCACCAGCTCCAAAAGGTCCTGAAGGAGCTCCGCAAGGCCCGCGACCAGATCACCAGGCTGGAGTCTGTAAGGGCCCATACCAGAACACCTAGCGTTACCCCAACACATTTATTAAACCTTAATTTGACCATCAATTTTTCTTTTTCAGTTTTGTATTCTTATTGTTAATTTCTATTTACTTGTTTGGTTACCTGTTTTCACTGTTGGGGAAGCCTGGAATTCAAGCATTTGATTGCCAAAAGTGACTGCTGCTTGTTAGATTCATGCACAATCTAACTTTAAACTATTTACCAGGATAATGATTCATTTAATTGGATAGAAGTAGAGTGTTAAAGGGTAATTCTGGTGTAAAATGGATTTTGGATATGTTTTGTATGATAAGGAGTTGAAACGTTCGTTTTGAAGCACAAAAACCGCATATAGACGCTATCTTCAGTTGGCTGTTTTTAGCCGATTCTATCAAAACGCTATAAACTTGGAACAATGGGGGCAGTGGTTATGGTAAAAACTAAACACTATTTTAAACCATTTAAAAGGCTAAAAGTAGCCCAACACTTCTTTGGTAGTATAATAAGGGTCTTAACATATAAAACGAGGCATTGAGAACTTTGTAAGTGTACAGATTGTTTATTAAAAATTAAATTTTATACACACAATACCATCAGTATCACCTGTCGACGTAACAATCGTAACAATTCCACAAAAATGTAATCTTTGATTCCTTAAAGTTTCTTTGAAATGAAATTGTAAATCGTGTTTTTCTTCCCTAAGAAACCGTCCCACACGCGGTTCTCTGAGCCCAGCCTGTACCACACCATGGAGTTTGAGCGGCTGGCCGTGTCCCCGTCCAGGGTGGGGAACCTCCTGGACGAGAGCTTCCTGGAGTGCCCCAAGTGCCGGGCATCTTACCCCACCAGCCAGCACCGTGAGCTCCTGGCCCACATCGACTACTGCCTGGCCTAATCCCCCACACCCCAGAGGCCATCCCCCTTACCAGGTTCTGCAGCCTCCTTCTGCTCCACCTTTTCTACCTTACCGTCCAGAGGTGCAATGTTTACAAAAGAAACTGTCACTGCCTAGCTAGCCATTGGATCATTTAAAAGATCTGAGCTTTATTAGAGAAACTGTCACGGCTTAGCTAACCATTGGATAATTTCAAAGATCCGAACTTTATTAGAGAAACTGTCACGGCTTAGCTAACCATTGGATAATTTCAAAGATCTGAACTTTATTAGAAAAACTGTCACGGCTTAGCTAACCATTCGATCAAATCATGGATATGAACTTAATAAGAGAAAATGTCACTGCCTAGCTAACCATTGGATCAATGAAATCGTGGATATGAACTGCATTGGAGAAACTGTCACTTCTTAACCGTAGGGGAAAATCATGGATCTGAACTTTTTTTATTGTACATCATTGGTATATAATGTGTGAGGGGGTAGGGTGGCTGTGTAGGGAAGTGTTTTTTATTGTTTATTTATACTCCTCAAGTTTGGAAGCACTGGTTTTGTCTTTATCTGTCATAACTATCACATCGAGATGTAATATAGTTTCTACTCTGTGATTAATATATATGCTTGTTTCAGTTTATTTTATTTGGGTTGAATATTCTGCGTTAAGTGTTTGCAGTGTGGTCGTCCTTGCCAAAGATAGAATTTTCCTTTTTAATTGTCGATCATTTGTTTGTACGTTTTTAATTGCTTTTTTTTTATTGTTTTTTTCTTATCAAGGGTATCAATCTGATCTGAAGATCTTTTGCTTGTGTCATCATGGGAGTCTTTTATATCGTTAGATTCGGTGTGTTGAGTTTCCATGAAGGACTCATGAAATACCTTCAGCTAACTCGTCCAACAGTGTTCCTCCACTTATCTTCAATGCAATGCTTAGAGCCCATAGACATCTACTGTATCCACAAGTCCAATATGAAGGGTGGCGTTTTATATTAAAGCCTTTAACAGTGTTTTCTTTATACGTCGTATACCATTTGTAAAAAAATATGCACGTAGTTATTTGCAACAATTTTATACAAGGTTCTCCTTGCTGTTTAAGCTTTCTTAAGCACATTCCTGCAAGCTCAGGCTTCTTCAGCAAACCTTGGTGCCCCTTGTCCTGTTGCCGTGACCCAAGCCCAGAGCCACAATAGTGGTTTTGCCCTCTTGACTTCACATACCGCCAGCCCTCTAAGGCTGCAATGAGATTGGCAGGAGTTAAATCTGTGTATTACACTATTTCAGGAAGGGGCTTAGTGAAAGTCCTCTTGGGAAGAGGAAAAGAGGTTAAGGTGCCAGAGGGCTCGGCCAAGGCGACCAAGGTAGATTTAGAAAGCAGGAAAGACCGAAGCACGGTCAGACTGACCCCAGGGATCACTGCCTTGGGGCTGCTGTCGTGCACTGGCTCTCTCGCTGTCGTGCACTGGCTCTCTTTTTTTTTTTTAACAAAGGCTGTTGGAAGATTAGAATTAAAGGACAATTACGGTATTTTGAACGTTGAGCCCCCTTTCTGGTTTGTCTAGGATGAAATAGAGTGGTTAACACCGAGATTTTTAATATTGGTCCTGTCTCGAGTATTTGGCTAATTTCGAATCGCCCCGGCCTCCTTCACAATGGCTGGCTATGGGCATGTAGAAACCTGTCCTTAAAACACCTCTAAACTTTCGTTTTTTGTGAAATGTGACACTCATCGAGTGGTAAGTGGTGTTTGTTGATGTTCCTCATCAAGTATCATAGCGAAATAGTTTCCGTCGTGTTTTATTTTGCATTTTAGAAATCTGCATATTGTCAATAAAACGGGGACCGGAAACGGAAAGGGGGGGTTGGTTGTAGTGTTTTTGCCCGGTTCTAGCCCTACTGTTGATACGGAGAACCGAGTGAAAAAAGTACAACCACCCCTTTCCGTTTCCGGTCCGGTTTCCATTGCATTTACCAAATGCCTATTTACAAAATGCCAAATAAAACATGACAAACTGTATTTCGCTACGATACTTGATGAGGAACGTCAACAAACACCACTAACCATTCGATGAGTTTCACATTTCTGAAAACGAACGTTTAGGGTTGTTTTAAGGACAGGTTTGTGAATGCCCATAGCCAGCCATTGTTAAGCAGGCAGGGGCGATTCAAAATTAGCCAAATACTCGAGACAGGACCAATATTCAAAATTTCGGTGTTAACAACTCTATTTCACCCTAGACAAACCAGAATGGGGGTGTACCGGAATAGTCCTTTAAGAGACGCATGCATATCTACATTTTATTTTTTTATTATTCATATTTAAATATTTTGCTGTTATGTGTCGGGATTGTTTTGCTCCTGTGCTTTTGGTTGGTTTGGGTTTTTTATACTGTGCTGTGCAATAAAGCTGAAAATCTTATAAATGAACTCTGTAATTATTATGTTCATGGATTGGAAAACCGACATTTGATCGAAAGACGAATATTGTATGCGTTTTCTTTGCCTAGTCATCTTGCTTGTAGGTTTATCCCAGATATTATCCTAATATTTCTAAATTAAATGGTAAAGAATCCATCTTTTTGAGTTTGTATTAGGGATCGACCGATACCGATTTTTTAGGGCCGATACGATACAGACATTTTTTTCATCAGCCTTAGCCGATACGCCGATACCGATTTTCTTGAGCTGATTTTTTTTTTTTATTATTTTTTTTTTTTAATGAACATTTATTGAACTTCAATATAAAAAACAATGTTTAACAAATAGTAAAAACAGGTGAAGTAGAACAAGTAGATGAACAATATTTATACCAATATTAAATACAGGTGAGGTAGAAGAAGTAAAAAAATAAATAAAAAAATAAAAAATCGGTGAAAATCAGCCGCGTATCGGCCGATACCGATACACGTAAAAAACGCGAATATCGGCCGATAATATCGGCCGACCGATATATCGGTCAATCCCTAGTTTGTATATCTCGATTTTTGAGGCCACATTCTCCCGTAAAAAGTGAAACCACAAGATTTAATGAGTTATTCCATGAAGGCCTCCCTTTATAATGCATGGGCATTTTCAAATGAAAAAAATAAAAAGGTAAGAAGGCACTCCAATTAAACAGGAAGCAGTTTGGTGATAATATTTTATTTCACACGGTAGTACGGCTGACCCAAAACTGCTACAGAAGAACAAAGTACAAAGTCACTACACAAAGTAAGGGTGAGAAGTATTTTAGGTATATACTGTCCATGTCTGAGCTTTAAGATCCGCGTCTCGCTATTGAGGTGTTAAGTGACATTCCAGAAGGAGGAAAGTCTCCGGGTGAAATAATGTTCTTAAAGCCTATGTTGAAGGTCAAAGTTCTACTTCTGCTCATGAAAAGTGTTCAAAGAAATCAACACGCAACCAGTAGTATTGTGAGTATTGACCACTACTGACCAGCGACATAGCTCCCCTTTGTCTTTAATGTTTTATTATTGATATGTTCATTTGTACTTTTACGCCTGTGGTTCTATCTGGCAATAACCTGTAAAAAAACAGAAAAAGCACATTCAATACAATGAAACGCGTACAAAGATCTACTTGTTGTTAAATAATTAAAATGATAACAATTTCATCCTTGCATGAATCATGAAATCAGCAAGTTAATTGATGAGCAATTTGAGAGTTGAGAGTACAATTTCCTATATCTTTTAAATTAAAATAGATTTAATAACTGTTAGGTCGTAACCCATTAAGTATCAGTTGCCAACATGGTTCCGCTGCCTGCCAAATCGAAAGCCTGCGACTGTACGTACCGTTGTGCTCGACGCGTCTGTATTTGCCAAGCAGACAGAGTTCCGTCTTCCTCTGAGTCACGATGCGCTGGTCCTCAGCCCGCAGGCCAGTGGGGTGGCGGGAGAAGATGAAGGAGTATCCGTCCAGGCAGGTGCCGTCGTAGTCGATCTCCCGGCACGAGTAGTGGACGGCGTAGTTTTCGTAATCAGTGTCGATCACCCAGTGCAAGTCATCTGTACGGGGAGCATACATGGAAGGGTTAAAGTGCATGTTGACACCCAGAAATCACTCTTTTTTTAAACAAATCTCAACTCTGCTAGCGCCTGTCATCTAGTTAATGGTCTCCTAGCTACTTGACACTCAGAGAACTATCTTCTAGAACCTTCGATCTAACGGTTAGCTAGCTAACAGTCTCCTAGCTACTTGACACTCGGAGAACTATCTTTTAGAACCTTCTATCTAACGGTTAGCTAGCTAACAGTCTCCTAGCTACTTGACACTCAGAGAACTATCTTTTAGAACATTCTATCTGTTAGCTAGCTAACTCAGACTGTATGAACATGCTCTTACCTCCGGTCTGGAGGTGGGTGGCTGCGCCCCAGTACTTCATCTTGAACTTGGCGGGGTCGGGGGTGTCCTCGAAGGTGGCGAACATCTTGGCGCACAGCTCCCAGTTACTGGAGGAGGGGGACAGGGAGCGAGAGAGGTGAGGAGGTGCAGGAGAGGGCAGAGAGAGGTAACATGGGGTAGCAGGGAGAAGTTGTAGGTAGTTTGGGAGATGGGGGCTAGAGTGATGAATAATTGAGATGAGATGTACTTTATTGATCCCAGACAGGACATGAGGGTAGAATAGGGGATTAACATGTTAGGAGAGGTGAACTATCCAGTACTACTCCCCAGTTACAAACTAATGAACCATGAAAACCATTCGATGGTCGTCCTGCCGTAGCAAGAACCTACTTGAGGATGATGACCCGGCCTTCCGCGCTGGCGGTCATTGTGCCGTCCTCCCTAATGGCGAAGGTGGCCACGATGTTGTCCCGGAGGAACAGGCCCACGGGGTCCTTCTTGGCCACGGCGTACCAAGTTCCCACGTACTGCAGAGGAGAGGAGAGTAAAAAGGTCACGAAAAGAGAGAGACGCCCTTATGTTCATTTCCGTTTGTTTTGCCAACTCATGGTAATTATTGCGTCTTAGTAAAAGACGTACAAATACTATCAAAGTAATGTACATTACTTATTATCAAAGTAATGTACATTACTTATTATCAAAGTTTTATACAATACTTAATAATCCATAGGATATCCAATGCTTCATTTGTTATTGAATTAAAAGAAAATGCTTATCTAGCTTATAGTTATTTCTTAGCCAATTTCTTCTGACCAATGTTCTATAAACGTAAACAATATTTACAGATAATTAGCATGTTTCAACGCTAGGTTTTTGTTTGTGTGAGTTCGAATTTAACAACTTTGGTGTGTTAGGTGAACTACAAGTCCCATTCCCTACCCCCCACAGATGTGTCCCAAGTCAGTCTCAGCTGATTTCCATCCGTCTGCCTGTCTGTCCGTCTGCCTGACTATCTGTCTCAAAAACAATTTGGGTTCTAAGCGATCAATTCAATCTTTAATCAATGTTTAAAAACCTTAATTCCTAATCTGCAAACTCAAAATTGAGAGATCCTCAATATATTGTTTCAATATAATCTCCACCTGGTCAAGAGACAAAAGATAGACTAGTAAAAATTCAGACCCAAGATTGTTGTATTGATGTCTCCCTATCTCTTTAGCTACACCTCAGTATTCTGTATTTTCATGTCATATGTATGTTTTTTATAAGACCTTTTAAAATGATTATTTTAGTTTTTTTATAATCAAAAGTCCGCCATTGAATAGCTACATTGCACGAGTCTGCAACCATGTGGGCTCGGCTGCCACAGATTGGAAACCACTGCTGCAGCCTGTGTGTTGGAACTCACCCGGGATCGGTCAAAGTTCTGCATGACCTGGACGTTGGCCACCTGACAGTCCTGCGCCCAGCACACCGCCAGCGCGCACAACGCTACAAACCAACGCAGCATTCTGCACCACGGAGAGGGAGAGAGAAGGGGAGAGGGAGGGAACGGAGCCGGGGAGATAGAGAGAGACACAGAGATAGAAATAGAAGAGGCCGAGAGAGAGAGATGGACGAGATGAAATAGAAGGTAGAAGATTGAGGAGGAAGGGAGGAAAAAGGGGTACAGAGGACCAAAATAATGGAGGGAAAGTAATGGAGAGAGAGAGAGAGAGAGAGAGAGAGAGAGAGAGAGAGAGAGAGAGAGAGAGAGAGAGAGAGAGAGAGAGAGAACACATTAAATCACAAATTCACTGGATTGCTTAACTATGACTGTCCTAACGTCAAACCAAACTCAAAAAAAAAAAAGGTCCACGTAAAACGTTTCCCAGGCTCTGCATTTACAACCGAAGGTTTCCAGAAAAAAAAGTTTGAAGACACTGAACGGCTTTTGCGTAAATACAAGCTGAGAGACATCGATCTAACCGGTTGAGGGTTATTCCAAACACAATGCATACCTCGTTGTCACGCTTGAGCTAGAAGAAGAAAGGTGGGGATCACTCCTGTGCGGTCTGATCTGCTGCTGGCTTTATATACAGCAGCCCCACTCCCGTTGCATAACAGACCCTCCCTTCTGTACCCAGACCTCCCCTATCTCCCCCCAGACCTCCCCTATCTCCCCCCAGACCTCCCCCATCTATCCCCAGACCTCCCCTATCTCCCCCCAGATCTCCCTCATCTCCCTCCACACCCCCAATCATCCCCCCATCTATCCACCCCCCCTCCCCCAACTCACAAATGGAGAGAGAGAGAGAGAGAGAGAGAGAGAGAGAGAGAGAGAGAGAGAGAGAGAGAGAGAGAGAGAGAGAGAGAGAGAGAGAGAAGAGACAGAGGGAGAGAGAGAGAGAAGTAACCGAAGAAGATAAATAGAGGGGGAGAAGAGAGAGGGGAGACAGAGGAAAAAAGGGTGAGGAGAGAGAAAGCCAAAAATGGAACCAAAATAATAGAAGAGGGATAGAAAAGGAACAGATGTAATACGTCAGACGATCAGATTACTGACCAGCCCGGCCCCTGGCCAGCCATATATTTACATGACTGCGGCCCCTAGAGCTACTGATTGTTGAGTTTAGCATTCATGGGCAGCAAACATACCACAACCCCACCCCACCCCCCTACACACACAAACACAAATAACCGCCTGTGAAAGTGATTTAATCAATGGGGGCTGGTCGGGCTTGTGTGTGTGTGTGTGTGTTTGTGTGTGTGTGTGTGTGTGCGTGTGTGTGTGATTGTGTGTGTGTGTGTGTGTGTGTGTGTGTGTGTGTGTGTGTGTGTGTGTGTGTGTGTGTGTGTGTGTGTGTGCGTGCGTGTGTGCGTGCGTGCGTGCGTGCATGCAGGTGTGTGTGTGTATGTGTTTATCTACAGTGGGCTTTGTACTGAAAGTCTTGATTTGACCCATCTATACTATTTAACTTAGTGACATTCTACTCTTTACTACTCTACTCTAATCTGTATATAAGCATATCACACACATGCACTCACCAAATTGCACATCCCTGCACTCTTAAACGCATTCAAATACACACACAAACACACACACTCCCACATGCCTGGTTTTGTTTTTGTACTGAGCCAGGCTGATGTTAACATGAGCTTGTGTGTGGATAAAATAAAATGTTAATCATAGTATTTGTATATTTGAATTATCCCTTTGCAAAACAAGTCCAGAATGTGCTTCTAACTGCAACTTAGAGCTGCGGTCAGCATCTTTGCTCCAACCACCCTGTTTTGATTAGGTTGTGTTTCAGAGTAGAGTCTCATGGTTCTAGTGTAATAGCTTGACTACTTTGTCCAATGTTGTGAAAACACAGTTGGACCAGCCAAAAGGCTGACAGCAGCTTGAAAATCCCCAAAAATAAGCATTTCAGAGGTCGGGATATATTAACAGTTAAATCACTTTCAGGGAAACAGAAAGGACACCGTAGTAAATTATATATAACCTTTTTCATTGTTTATGCAACTTTCCACTGTTATTTGGCTGTTTTAATGGAGGGGTGAGAAATCTTTTTTATTCAGTGAGTAATCAATGCAGGAGACAATGGACCAAAAGTGCACAAAGTACATGGAAATGATTACTGTTGTATCAGTGATCATTATTTATTGATAGCCTGGAGTTTGAGCCTTCAATGTGTGTCCGTCGTCATGATGGCGAGAGACAGAGCAAGACAGGCAGAGACAGAGGGCGAGATAGGAGATAGAGAGAGACAGACGGAGACAGAGAGGGCGAGACAGAGAGATTACAATCAGGATTGTTAGAACGACCCTGTACCCCTCCCCCCCCACCCCCCCCCCCCCCCCCCCACCCCCCCCCACCTCCACCCCATAATAGCAGGGGGGATCCTAATCATTAGCATCATAATAACTGTCTAGCCCATTTATATTGTATTTATGTAGTACAATGCATTTGTAACTGACTCTGCAAGCTTTATCTTTATCCCCCCAGGTGGAATGCTACAGAGTGTAGGAACCCTGTTGGGGCATCTTTACAAGTCTTTATATTTGGGAGACTTTAAAACAGACAGAAGAGGAACTGTGACCCCTAACCCAAATTACAAAGGTTTTGGGCACAACATGGCAACATCACAGCCATGTTGTTGCATATTTAAAAAAATAACAACAATTATTAATTCCTCCACTGTTTGTGTTTCATGCTTGGTTAGTGCTGTCCTTAGAATTGCTAACACAGAGGTGTCCAGCTTTTGGCCCCTAATCAATCCCACATCATCATTTACACCTTAAGGGGGGCCACAGCCTCAAGGGTCCCTTGTTGAAGAAAAGAAAACATCTGGGGCTCTTGCATAACCGAGGCTGCAGCCAATAAGAATCCACTCTCTGACAGCCAATAGAGAACCACCAGGGTAGAATTCCATCTCAACTCCCCAGTTGCCATACAAATCACAACGTTTCAGAACAACATTTCAGAAGGTGTAAGCCAACTTGATATATTTAAGGGTTATGGAGAGAATCAGTTGTTTGTACAGGGTAGTGTGGTGTGCGGAGCATGTCAAGGTTTTCCAGAGCAGGAGAGCAAAGGAGAAAGGCCAGCAGAATAATTACAAAAACAAATTCTATCTCCAATTTAAATGCCAATTTCCCTTTGGAAGAAGTAATTTGTTGTTAAGTAAGAGTAATCAACACACGTTTGTTGAAACTTTGTGTGTGTGCAAGCACTTCAATAATATTGTCCTATACAGCCTCCCATACAGTTGTGTACACAAGTTTTTGGCTGCTGCTGTGTTGATTTCTCTCTCTCTCTCTCTCTCTCTCTCTCTCTCTCTCTCTCTCTCTCTCTCTCTCTCTCTCTCTCTCTCTCTTTCTCTCTCTCTCTCCCTCTCTCTCTATTCCTTTAAAATGCTAAGGATGTAACAGACCTTTGAATATTTTTTAAATACGGTGGCTGTGATGATTTCTCTCTCTTTTTCTATCTCTTTCTCTACCTCTTATTCAAAATTGTGAAGAAACAACAGATTTGACTTTTGAACTGTGTGTACACAAACTTTTCAGGTACTGTTCCTGTGTTGATTTCTCTGTCTCTTGCTGGCCACTGTAATTTGCGTGTGTGCAAGTTTTTATGTGTGTGTACCGATGCAAGTTGTGTGTGTGTTCACAAAGCCCCTGTGCTTTGCCTCCCATACCGTTGATCTCTCTCTCTCTCTCTCTCTCTCTCTCTCTCTCTCTCTCTCTCTCTCTCTCTCTCTCTCTCTCTCTCTCTCTCTCTCTCTCTCTCTCTCTCTCTCTCTCTCTCTCTCTCTCTCTCTCTCAGTCTCATTAAAAACCATCAACTCACTGCATGCCAATGGTAGTAGCCTTTAATTCATTAATCGCGTCCCTCCTCTTACACACACACACACACACCAATAAACATACATTTAACTCCCTTCCGTAAGCTCCCACCTCAGAGGTAGCAAATAGAAAGGCTACACGATGTCTTGCCAGGGGAAAGCCAATCATCCCTGACCCGGGAGCCAGACAGGACAGCAGCTAACGGCTAACAGCTAACAGCTAAAAATAGAGACAGACATCTTTGTTTTGGGGCACTTCTTCTTCTTGGAACTCCCAGAGCTGTTTAATTGGACTCCCAGGGAGGAACTTCATGCGGGTTGAAGCACACACAATATGTGTTAGGACATACATGTGTTTACCACACCTGTAGTGTACCACAACTGTAGCCTGGGTTTAGCCTGACCCCCTGACCTCCTCCCTAAGCCCCGTCCGTTTCCATGGAGAGGAGGAGGAGATGGGTACGGCAGGCTTGTTCGTTGGGAAGGTGATGTCATCCTGGAGCCCATTTGTTCATGCTGTTGTTTTCATCCTGTTGGTCCTGGAGAGAATCTGAATTTATGGTTGCAGTGCGCCTGTACTGAAACTGGATTTGTATGCTGCATTCTTTTTTTAATAAATCGTTGGGTGGACACATTTGGCAGACAAGCATCACTTTTTAAAATGCTTGGGATGTCAGTTTAGTGTGTTTTTAATTGCGGCCAACCATTGTTGATTCCATGCCTTGCTTAGTGACACATTGGTGGGTCACATGCTCATTATGGCACTCCTTGGCACCAATCAATGACCATTTTGATGGTTCTCGTCTTATCCAACAGGATATTTTAGTGGCCAGGGGCTTTAAAGGTACTGTATCATCCCCAATGTCTGCAGCCTACCAGAATCCTAAATAATGCACTTCCCTCCTTTGAGACTCTCTCTCTCACTTTCTCTTTGTCTCCGACGGGGAGGATATACCCGATATAAAATGATCAGTGTTGAGGATTTGCAGGGCTAAGCACGCTTAGAGCAAGGCTTTTAATGTTGTGACGTCACAGTAATTAGCGGCCACTTTGATCCTGTCAAGCCCCCTAAGCCACCGTTCTGCCTGACGGCGCTCGCTGCCGGCTGTCCTCCTGACTCGTTCTGGGACCACGGATGAGGATGCAACCTGGCGCCAACTGAACCTGCTGCTCAGCCCCGCGTCCTGCAGCCAGCCGATAGCGGTCTCCCGCCGTGACTGGTTTCTCCCACGCTGGCTGTTGATTTCCTTCGGCTGCAGGTGATGCTTTTGCAGTAAAAAAGGCACCATAAACAACAAGGACAAAGGGGGGGTTTGAAACCGACGATATCAAGATGGCAGACAAGGATAGTGTGGAGAAGTACTTGGAAAACAATCCCCAGTTTGCCAAAGAGTACTTTGACAGGAAGGTGAACGCCGAAGCGCTGACGGCGGCCTTCGGCTCCAAAGTTGAAGCCAAGGATGCCAACTCGTTCAAGGACATCACGGCCATCCAGGAGGCGGTGGTCATCTTCGAGCTGGTGCAGGAGATGCAGAAGGTGGGGAACATGGAGCAGTCCATGCACAAGGTCCTGCAGAGAGTGTGCTCCATCATCCAAGCGGACAGGGTCAGCTTTTTCTTTTGTCGCTCACGAAACGGAATACCCGAGCTCACGACTAACCTCTTTGACATCACGCCGACTTCTCCGTTCGAGACCAACTTGGTGCATCCCCGGAGTGAGATCGTTTTCCCCACAGATATCGGAATTGTGGGACACACGGCGCACACCAAAAAGCCGCACAACATACCGGATGTCACCAAGGTAGGCCTGATGCCTTTGGTGCACGGAGAGGAAATGTGCACCCTGCGCACACTAGAAGTGTGTTTAAGTTGGTGCTGTTGAGTGTATTGGCTTGTATTCATAATTAATTTGAAAGATTTGTAAAGAAATGAATGTGCACTTTAAAGTGAAATATGTGTACATTTATGTTTGCTGGGTTTGTGGCATTGAGAGGTGAGATTCTACATAGAATTTGATTCTACCGCATCAATTGGCATCAATTACGTACTTTTATTGTCTTACTGTATAAAATATACATGGTATGTATACAAGGTCTTACCCATCATCTTTAATATACTAAATCTTGGATAGTGAAAATGTTTCAAATGACTAGGCCTATGCGTAATATAAGCTAAATGAATTTGTAAGACCTAATGCATTTAGATTCTGCCTCTCTAGTCAAAGACAAAAGTGTTGCTGGCTCTCTCAAGATGATACATTCATGTATTAATATTAAAATATTTTGAATTTTGAATTTATTATTATAGATATATTGGCACCAGTGTCCTTCACAAGGTCATCCACGTTGTCTGCTGTCATTGGCGCCAACTTACTTCATACCTCATATCAATATATTGATATTATTGATACACTTCTTGACTTCACTTCTCTCATTTGGTTCAACATGAAAACAGAGAATTTGGAATTAACATCCCCTTGTCATTTCCTTTCTCTCACCCCTCTGCACCCATCATGGTCCAGAATTCCAAATTTAGTGACTTTGTGGACAGACAGACAGACTACAAAACCAAGAACATGCTGACGTTTCCCCTGATGGCCGAGAAGGAAGTTCTGGGGGTTGTCATAGTGCTCAACAAAATCGGTGCGGATGCCTTCACCAACGAGGATGAGAAGGTAGCCCCCCCCCCACACACACACACACACACACACACACACAAGACCACACCACCCCTAGCTCAGGTGGACGCTATGGTGTTTAATCTGAAACACTGTTAATCCACAGATCGGAGACGGACAGGGACAAACTATTAGAGGAGATCACTTGGGTCTTAGACTTGCTAAAATGGGATCTCCGATACCCTTCCACGAAAATAATCCCATTAAATGTACCTTTTTCCACACAAAAGGAATCTAGAATCCAAATAATCTAGGATCTTGAAAACTATGACAATAGTGTCAATTATTTATTTATAGTTCTGCATTCCATTTCCCATTCCCTGTAGTAATTACAATGTATTCAGTGGTTTCCTTAAAGATTCTATGTTCCCCCACCCAACCAATATTGTTAGTTGACGTACAGTAGCTCAGGAGGTAGAGCGGGCTGTCTGTTAACTGCAAGGCAGCTAGTTCGATAACCGGCTCTTGTGTCGAGGTGTCCCTGAGCGAGGCACCTAACCCTAACTGCTCCCGATGAGCTGGCTGTCACCCTGCATGGCTGACTCCGCCGTCGGTGTGTGAATGTGTCCATGAATGGGGGAATGAGAGGTAATATTGTAAAGCGCTTTGGATAAAAGCGCTATAAAAATGCAGTCAATTTACCATTTTGTTTGGGGATAGGTTCTATGGCCACTGAGACATGTTTTTTTGGTTTTGGGATGAAATTATAGACGTGAATGGTGCAATCTCTTTTAGGAAACAGTGGAATCCTGTAACAGTGTATTATAAATTTTCCCAGAATAATACTATAACTGGCACTTTTCAAGGCACTCAAGTGAGGGAGTAGAGTGCAATGGGGATCTTTAGTGACCACAGGTGCTAAGGACCTTGGTTTAATCCGAGAGACTTGCAAAGGTCAGTCCCTGTCTCTGTCCTGGGGCATTGGTGATATAACACAGGCTAGAGGGATGAGCGCACTGATGATTAGCTTCCTGAGAAAACAGCAGTGTGAGAGGGTAGTCATTACCTGAACCAAACTCACACTACTAAACTCTGCACTGTAGCAAAAGAGCGTGGCACGGGGGCACAGTGGTTCGCACTTCTGCACCGCAGCAAGACAGTCCTTAGTTCGAACCCCGGGGGAGACCTTTCTGTGTTTGAATGTTCTCCCCCAGTTCAGGTGGGTTTCCTACGGGTTCTCTCGTTCACTCCCATAACATAAAAAGCATGCTAGGTACCACTCCATAACCAAGGCAGAGGCCCTCTCTCTGGGGCTGGTTCCCGGGCACGACCCTGTGGCAGCCCACTGCTCTTAGCTCCTGGCTAGGACTGGTTAATTCCTCCAGATTTACACCGATTTGTCACACAAGTCATTCTAACAGAAGATGCAAGTGGTGTGAGACATGCAAAATGTCTTGTTGTCGTTTAATCCAAACACTGCTAAATTCGCGAAAAGCTATCGTAATGCTTTGGAGTCAAAACTTATGTGAAACCTGACTAGCCATATGCCATTTGGACAACCGGCATCAACTCTCCAACGTGAATCCCCTTATATTTTGGTGTGGCCAACGATCTTGCTGTACTTGAAAAGCCCCAACCCCTAAGGGGGGGTTAAGGCGACCAGCATGTAAATTCTGAACATTGGCCTTTTGAACGAGAGTCAAGGTCCCTGGGCAGTTGTATGTGTTCTGAAGGAGCTTCTCTTCCCTCGTAGCTCTTCCACAGGTACATGAACTTCGCTCAGGTCATCGCACTGCAGGAACACACGGCCTACATGTTCAACGTGGAGTCCAGGAGGAGTCAGGTACATTCCCACAGTATTTGTGAGCATCTGTTCATCCATGTTCATAAACATGGTGGCGTTGTTTGCTTGAATAACTTAAAAAAAACAACAACGTAAAACTACGTGTTCAATTGTCAGATCAGTATAGATTTTTGGTGGTTGTTTGATTCGTTTCAATCCCCCCCTCTGTGGTTCCCGGGCTAGGTGCTGCTCTGGTCGGCCAGCAAGGTGTTTGAAGAGTTGACAGACATTGAGAGACAGTTCCACAAAGCCCTGTACACTGTACGGACATACCTCAACTGCGAGCGCTACACTGTGGGACTCCTGGACATGACCAAGGAGAAGGTTGGTGGACAGCGAACTGCAACAAAACAATTATTATAGTTATTTTGTTCGTATTCAACCAATAAAATGTCTACTTGTGGGTGTTTTTCACGCCTTAGGAGTTCTACGATGAATGGCCGGTGAAACTGGGAGACGTGGAGCCCTACAAGGGGCCAAAGACACCCGACGGCAGGGTACATGTCCAAACATCTCACATCTACCAGGGGTTCAGGCAGCTTGAATTCACCTTAACTGGCAAACTGGCACTTTCTTACTTGAACAATAACAATTCTGATGTTTTAATTACTTAAAGAGGAATTCAAAAGTATGTTGCTTTAAAGGATTTGGATTTTGTTCCTTCATGTAGTTAAATATATTTCACCTTTTGTTTTTACAGGAAATTATCTTCTACAAAATCATTGACTATTTGCTGGAGGCCAAAGAAGAAATTAAAGTCATACCGTGAGTAAACCCGTCAATGGAACCTGTATACAAATAGTTTTAATAGTGGTAAAAAAACTTGAATGAACAGGATTTTGCTCCATGCATGGCAAAGACTACTGTTGGCATAATCAAAGAAAACATGGATTATCATAAAATATTGTTAACAAAGGCATGGTAAATAAATAAATGACAATAATATAATAACTCTCTCCTCCTCTCCAGGGGTCCCCCCGCCGATCACTGGGGGCTGGTCAGCGGTCTGCCCACCTACGTAGCCGAGAACGGATTTGTACGTTTTTCATCTAAACTCCCTTCTCTCATTTTCACCATCAGAATGACTATCCACAAGCTCACGACTTGCCTCTCTTTTTTTTTGTATGAAATATAAAATATTGTATAATATATCATAATCTGATATATAGTATCAAATAAAACTGCTGTTACAATAGTCATAATATAATTGAATGTTAACATTAAATGTTAACACCTCTCAAAAATAACTTGTATGTATAATTAACATGTAGTGTATGTATGCAATGAGATCTCTTATTCTGGGTTCATGGGTTATAATTCTGCTTCCTGTGATGTAATTCCATTTCCTGTAGATCTGCAACATGATGAATGTAGCAGCAGATGAATATTTCACCTTCCAGGTAAATTGTACAAATATTTTGACTGCTCTATTTAATGCATACACACATAAACACACACACGCACACACACACACACACACACACACACACACACACACTGACGCACACATACAAACACAAACACACAAACACGCAAAAACACAAACCCACAGACACAAACAAGCACACACATATAACAGTAACGGTAATATAATGCATTGTTTGACTGCGTGTTCCAGAAAGGGCCAGTGGACGACTCAGGCTTTGTCATCAAGAACGTCCTGTCTCTGCCCATCGTCAACAAGAAGGAAGAAATCGTGGGCATCGCCACCTTCTTCAACAGGAAGGACGGCAAGCCCTTCGACGAACACGACGAGCAGATCACAGAAGTGAGGCCCCCTTTTCACCATTTTCACTAAAAATCATGAAGAGGTGTGCTGAGCCTGAGGCCTGACTACTATTGACTGTTCTTTAGCGGGATACACATTCTTTCGTTTATATTCATTCAACGTTTATACTTTTGGCAGATTTTGATTGGGTTAAAAAGATGAATATGGTAGTATAGGAACTTGAAGAAGTAAGAAGATGGGCTTTGCAACCGTTTTTAGCCCCTAAAAAACGGAGCGCAGGCCCCACTGCTCTTTGGACTCTGCTGTGCTCTGTTGTGTCCTGGTCGACGTCGTCCTAACCGCCCCTCCCGTGCCCCAGGCCCTCACCCAGTTCCTGGGCTGGTCCGTGCTGGTGTGTGACACCTACGACCGCCTGAACCGCATGGAGTGGCGGAAGGACATCGCCGAGGAGATGCTCATGTGTCAGACCCAGTGCACGCCCGCCGAGCTGCAGACCATCCTGGTGGGCACAGTATCCCTAGTACCCCTGCCTACTGGGGGGTCACCGCGACCTAGGTCACCTCGTGTCCTCAGCTCCTCTCCTCTTCTCAGCTCTATGTTTCCTCCTCTCTTGTACTTTCGGCTTCCCTGTCTGCAATGTTATCTCCTCTCTTCCCTCCTTTTCTGTAATGTCGGTCTCCTAGGTTACCACCTCCCCCCTCTCTCTCCCTCTCTCTCTCTCTCCCTCTCTCTCTCTCACTCTCTCCCTCTCTCTCTCTCTCCGTCTCTCTCTCTCTCTCTCTCTCCCTCTCTCTCTCTCCCTCTCTCTCTCTCTCTCTCTCTCTCTCTCTCTCTCTCTCTCTCTCTCTCTCTCTCTCTCTCTCTCTCTCTCTCTCTCTCTCTCAGCTGTTCCCTGCTGTCTCCTAGGTTACCAAAGTGTTAATTGTCTGGCTCTATTGGAACTTCACATGACAGAAACTCAATCGTTGTTGAAGGCAACTGCTAGAAAAAAAATCAAATTTCCTCTAAGGACTCAACCATTCTCCATAACCCCCCTACCCCGCCCCCCCCTACAAAAACACACACACACACACACACACACACACACACACACACACACACACACACACACACACACACACACACACACACAATTAGCATTATAAAGCTATAGGTGTTCTACATGAAGTTCTGCATGATTAAACAACGGTTTCATGTTTTCATCTCCACCAGAACACCAAGGAGAAGTTTGACGCCCTACCAGAGGACTGTGACCAGAAGGAGATGTACAAACTCTTGGTACGTTGGACAACCAGAATGCAGAAACCATCAACACCCAGGTGTATCTCGTGTTGTTAATCACGGGCACTGGCGTCCCTACAGCGCAGCCCAATGATTCCCTGCGTGAGATACACCTCTCATCAGCCCTGCTAATGCACCTCTGTGATTAAGGCCCGTCGCCTACACAGGCTTGGCGCGCTCGTGGGTAGAGCTAACCGGAACCCCTGCTCATATTCTGCTCCGCTTTGTCGTTTGTGTTTACAGAGAGCCACGTGCCCGGTGGCGACCGACGTCCACGGGGAATCCCTGCTCCTCTTCGGCTTCAGCGACTTCCCCTCCTCCGAGAACGACCTCATCAAGGCCGGCATCCGCATCTTCTTCGAGCTCAACGTGGTGGAGAAGTTCAAGGTCCCCGCAGAGGTGAGGAGAGGAGGAGGAGGAGGAGGGAGAGGAGGAGGTCAGACAGACAGACAGCTGGTCAGACAGATGGACTGAGAGAGTAAGACAGACTGACGGACGGACAGGCAGAGAGTCGGTCCGACTACGGTTTATAGACGTCTGGTCAGTCAGACAGTCAACCTGTCGAACAGTGTCAGTCCGAACAGTCAGTCACTCAAGGCTTTATCCTTTTCCGCCTTTCTTTTGCAAATTCGACATCCTCTGTAACTCCAGTCTCTCTTCTCTATCCCCCTTCATCTCTCATTCATCCCAACACATCACAAACCCCCCTCTCTCGCCCCACCCCTCCCTCTCAGACGCTGACCAAGTGGATGTACACCGTCCGGAAGGGCTACCGTGACATCACCTACCACAACTGGAGGCACGGCTTCAACGTGGGCCACACCATGTTCTGCCTGCTGCAGGTACGACCCCACATTCCTCGATACCGAACACTAAGTGCAAGGTATTCAACCACACTAGTCAGCCCGAAGTACAGCGCTGACTGTAATTGGTCAACAAAACCAGGGGAATGATGCCTCGTCTCACCAGGACTCGTGTCATGACACAACAAACTCACACGTCGCAGTGACTATATCGTGACTATACAATTAAGTATAGTCTGATTGTCCTCGCTAGAAAACAAATAGGTGTCTCTCTGTATCTCTATTCACTCTCTCTCTCTATGTGTGTCTCCCTCCCAAGACGGGTAAACTTCGGAAGTACTACTCTGACCTGGATGCCTTCGCCATGGTGGCGGCCGCATTCTGCCACGATATCGACCATCGAGGAACCAACAACCTCTACCAGACCAAGCAAGTCCCCCCCTGTGCATCACTCACACATCTTACTACAGGATAGTCAGGTCTCCTCTTTAAAGTATGTCAGGGGTAGGGCAGTGTAAGTCCTGTGAGTCATTGGCTAATGTAGTGGCTGAACCCAGCTAAAAGCTCCTGGGTTCCATTCTTATTGGCATACCTGCACCTCAACATTTAAGTGATGTATATCCACCGTCTGTATGGTTCTTTGAAAATAAGCCTTGTCTTATTGATTTTATAATAAAATGTCATGATACAAATGCTATTGCATGTCAGGACAAATATGTCAAGGGCTGTAATGACTAACCAATACTCTTCGTCAAATCCCATCTCAAGGGTTCTGGGTTTGATCTCCACATGCCCGTTACCTAACCTGTAGACCTCTAGAACAACATGCCCTAATTCACTGTCTAACCCCTACCTGCTCCTTAATGACCTGTCTCTGTATTCACTGTCTAACCCCTACCTGCTCCTTAATGCCCTGTCTCTGTATTCACTGTCTAACCCCTAACTGCTCCTTAATGACCTGTCTCTGTATTCACTGTATAACCCCTACCTGCTCCTTAATGACCTGTCTCTGTATTCACTGTATAACCCCTACCTGCTCCTTAATGACCTGTCTCTGTATTCACTGTATAACCCCTACCTGCTCCTTAATGCCTATTAAGGCATTAAGGAGGATGCCTTAATAGGCAGTATTAACAGTATTCACTGTCCAACCCCTACCTGCTCCTTAATGACCTGTCTCTGTATTCCCTGTCTAACACCCTCCTGCTCTGGAATGACCTGTCTATGTATTCACTGTCTATCTAACCCCTTCCTGCTCCTTAATTGCATGTCTCTATATTCACTGTCTAAACCCCACCTGATCCTTTAAGGCCTTTCTCTGTATTCACTATCCAACCCCTAACTGCTCCTTAATGGCCTTTATCTGTATTTACTGTCCAACCCCCACCTGCTCCCTAATGACCTGTCTGTTTTCACTGTCTAACCCCAAACTGCTCCTTAATGGCCTGTGTTTGTATTCACTGTCTAACCCCTACCTGCACCTTAATGACCCATTTCTGTATGAACTGTCTTACCCCTTCCTGCTCGTAATGACATGTCTCTGTATTTACTGTCTAACCCCTACCTGCTCCTTAATGGCCTGTACCTGTATTCACTGCCTAACCCCTACTTGCTCCTTTATGGCCTGTCTCTGTATTCACTGTCTCGCCCTATAGATAGATACCACATATTTGACAAATGGCAACAGATTTAATTTTATCACAAATCCAGCGGTGTGCTCAATTTTCTCAGATGCTTATGTATTCTGAGCAGAGGATTTTTTTCTGTGTGCACACGGAACAAATTTAATAACGGATATTTGGAGATCAAGTGAAATTCAAACTTGACAGAACCTATTTGAGGCAGCCATATTAGCAGGCTAATCTCATCAGATACATACAGCACATTATTAAGAGGAGAACCAAACCCAAATGCACCTTAGATTGATGTGCACCTGATGACTCACTGTGTCAGTTAAACACATTGCATTCATCACCTCTGATTGGCTGACAGGGTTACCTGGTCACCGTCGCGTTAAAGGGGTGATATCACGCCATCAGGTTTGAGTGTGGTTAGCCATTAAAAGCGTTGGAACATCGGCCTTTCCCTGCGCCCTAGTGACATCACTGGTGGTGTCCACCTAGAAGTATGACGGATAGATCAGCAACATTTGATGGGAAAGGCAGATTTTGAAACGGCTTGTAATGGCTAATCACACTCAGACCTGGTGGGAAGAGGCGCTTACAGGGGAGCCAGCGGGCATGTCCTGGGACGCACAAAAAGTTGAGGCAATTTTTTGGACGAGGGTCAGGTCTGTTTTTCCTCTAACCCTCTCCTAACCCCACCTGTAGGAGTGGCTCCCCTCTGGCCAAACTCCACGGCTCCTCCATCATGGAGAGACACCATCTCCAGTTCAGCAAGACCATCATGGCAGAAGAGGTGCGGTCTTGATTGTAGTTGTAGATTTTAGATTGTTGTACACACACACGCACGCATATGCACAGAAACTCTGTGAATATTCCCCCACACACACGCACGCGAACACATAGTTGAACACACAAGCACACACAGACGTGTACTCATAACAAACCTTTTTAGGCTTTTTTCCTTTTACAAAGGAGTTGTTTCCACTTTATTCGTGCCTTATTTTAAATCATATTTCTTCTTGGTTGTTTCTATTTCTTGATTTTCTTATCGTAGCACTGTGTAAACATTGTATTGTCATATTATGTTGATCATTGTGTTATGTGTGTTTAATGTGAAGCAAATTGATCCACATATTGTTTTTAGGAAATACGCAAAGAAAAAGAGTTGAATGGAATGTTGTTGTGTTTCTCTTCCAGAGCCTCAACATTTTCTGCAACCTCCAGAAGCGACAGTTCGAAACGGTACAGCACCTGTTTGACGTCTGCATCATCGCCACTGATCTGGCGCTCTACTTCAAGTAGGTACCTTACTTCCTGTGTCGTCATCCAATGGGGTTCCAGTGTTCCACTGATGCTGGCAGGGGATTGGATGTTCAGGCGGGTGGATCGCCGTTTAGTCACTCAGGGTGCTTTCACACCTGAGCTGTTTGATCCGTTAAATAGAACCCTGGAGCATTTTTCCCGATAGCACGGTTAGTTATGGTTGGTGTGAACCCTCATTCGAAACTCTGGTGCAGACCAAACACACAAACTCTGGTCCGCTTCAAATCGGGGGTCCCAGTTTGGTCTCAGCCATGGTGGAATTAGGAGGGAGAGCCCCCATCAAATACTTTGAAGATTTTAAATTATTCAGTGACTGAATGGTGAATGGGTTATATTTAATTTGCAAGACTGCGAGACCGCTCAAAGTGGTCCTTGCTGCTCCATTGTTATTGTCCGCAACAAGGAAGCGTTTTGGGTCTCCCTTGGACTTTCTGTCCACCTCCCTCGACCACGATCTCCCCCTTCCCCCCTACCCCTCTCTCGCCCTGTCTCCATCCCTCTACTACTCTGTCTCTCAGTGTCTCTCTCTCAATCTTGTGAATTGTTTCGTGCTACTATCGATATTTGACCGCTCCAACATAAGGGGGCTGATTGTATTGTGTGTGTGCATGCAGGAAGCGAACCATGTTCCAGAACATCGTGAACGCCACAGAGCCCATGGAGGACGAGAAGGAAGCCATTGCATACGTCTCCAACAACGCCACCCGCAAGGAAATCATCATGTGTGTAGAAATCCACCCGTATAACAACACATCCCATAATATCTCACACACAACAGGTTCTGAAATTAAACCTAAAATCGCGATGAGTTTGATCACCTTTGATGAGTATATCAGTAGATAAACACGTTCATGTGCACACTATTTAGGTTTTCCTCGCAAAAAAACCTAGGTACAAATTTACAGTAGTTAATACTATTGGATTGTACATTTCTACCACCGCTCTCTTTGACTGTGCTCTCTCTCTCTCTCTCTCTCTCTCTCTCTCTCTCTCTCTCTCTCTCTCTCTCTCTCTCTCTCTCTCTCTCTCTCTCTCTCTCTCTCTCTCTCTCTCTCTCTCTCTCTCTCTCTCTCTCTCTCTCTCTCTCTCTCTCTCTATCGCTGTCGTCAGGGCGATGATGATGACTGGCTGTGATTTGTCGGCTATTTGTAAGCCTTGGGAGGTTCAAAGCAAGGTATGTGCCCTCAGAAAGTAACCCCCCTGTAACGTGTTATAAAGAAAGGGTCATATTCAGGTGATAATCTTTCTCTGTCTCTCTGTCTGTCTGTCTGTCTGTCTGTCTGTCTGTCTGTCTGTCTGTCTCTCTCTCTCTCTCTCTCTCTCTCTCTCTCTCTCTCTCTCTCTCTCTCTCTCTCTCTCTCTCTCTCTCTCTCTCTCTCCAGGTGGCTCTGATGGTGGCCGCTGAGTTCTGGGAGCAGGGAGACTTGGAGAGGAGTGTCCTCGACCAGCAGCCTATTGTATGTATATTTCGTCTCTTCTCATTTCTATCTTCTCCTCTCCTCTGCTCTCTAGTCTTCTCTCCTGCCGTCCTGGTCTCCTCTCTCCTCTCCAGATTAAAACACAACACTCCACATCACACTCACTCACATGTGACTCTCGCTTCTCTCCTTCTCTCTCTAACAGCCCATGATGGACAGAAATTGTGCAGAGCAGCTACCCAAGATGCAGTGCGGTTTCATTGACTTTGTGTGCTCGTTTGTGTATAAGGTAACCACAGTGGACATTTCTCTGCATGTATAATTCCCCTTTTGTCCCCACATATCTAAAGATCTTTAGGAGAACACCCGTTGCGTGTTAGCAGCATTAAGACGTGATGCCCCCTCCAATGTAAAGGGGTAAATTAATGTTAGGTCGCACATTATGGTCTGGTATCTATTTAAAATAGATAGTTACCATTTGAATGCTGAAATAGCATGCTGAAGAAATCCATACATAGACAACACACATCTTGAGCAATATTTTTAACGAATCAGATGTAGAATATACAGGATTCTGAAAATCTGCCAAGATTTTTTGACATATTTTTGGACATGAACAACTAAGGTCTGTGTTGTCCAGTTCCTGGGGTTTGAAAAACAGGATGTACTGAACATGTTGACTTTTAAAAGAATGTTAGCTAAACAAACATCGATCACCCAACACTTTACACTGAGAACCACCACATACACACACAACCAGACTACAACTTATGCACACATACACAAAAACACACATTCACAACCCCCAACCGACATGCACTAATGGCCCAAACAGACATGCATACACACAACCACCACTTATTTACATGCATGCACATACACACACACCACCAACACACACCAACAGACACACAACCACCGCACACTCTAAAAACACACACAACCCAAACGAATAAAGACATTATTATTCTCACTCACTTGCGCACACCCACACACACACACTCTCCCACCGATACTGAACCGCTCTGCTTCCTCCTGCGTTGTGATTGGCCAGGAGTTCTCCCGGTTCCACAAGGAGATCACGCCCATGTTCGACGGGCTGAAGAACAACCGCGCGCACTGGGCTGAGCAGGCAGAGGTGTACAACGCCAAGATGAAGCTCATCGAAGACGAGAAGAAGAAGCTGGAGGACGCGGCCGGAGGCAAAGGTGGAGGTTCCAAGAGTACAGTATGGACGGATGAGTGATGGGTGGACAGATGGATGGGTGGACAGATGGATGGGTGGCTAGATGGATGGGTGGATGGATGGACGGATGGTTGGATGTATGATGGATGGGTGGATGGATGGGTGGACAGATGGATGGGTGGATGTATGATGGATGGTTGGATGTATGATGGATGGTTGGATGTATGATGGATGGTTGGATGTATGATGGATGGTTGGATGTATGATGGATGGTTGGATGCATGATGGATGGATGGGAGGGTTGGATATTTGATGAATAGATGGAATAACTGATGAAGAACAGATGAATAATTATGGAACAATGGATTATTTGGAATGATGAAAGAATGTTTTGGACTGAGTGTTATGACGGATGATACTCAGTAAACGGCTTGTGGTTCTTTAACGGTTCATGTGAACTGGAAAGAAATAATATAAACCTTTCTTTTCTTCCTCCCTTCTATCTTTCCATTTCTCAGAGGACGGTGGCAAGTCCAAGACGTGTACCATCTGCTAAAGCATCTTGTCTTGTCTGCATCCTGGCTGGTCTGAAGAGGTCCACACCAGCCTGTTGTAGTCCAATCTGGACCACTGCTCTCTAGACTAGTTGGATCTAGGCTAGATTAGGCAGCTGGGCCTTTTAGACCCACCGACCCCAGCCTGGGATCAGAGGGTCTCTCTTGGTCTTGTTGATGTTAGTCTAGCGTTGGATCCAGGGTTGGTTCTGATATTCTGGGTGGTCTGGATCAGGGAGGCTCGCGATGGGTTTCGGAGTAGCGGTAAGGAGGAGTGGGGTCTTTGAGGAGGTTTTCAGACTTGTTCAGACTCGTTAAGACACACCCATTTATTGTTGGGGTTTTTTTGTTTTTGTTTTTTGAAGACACACTTTAACCTCTTAAGGTGAGTGGGTACCTGGCAAATTATGTTTTCCAAATCTACCACATTTGTGAGAAGTTATCTATTCTCTATATATTGACCGTTATCAAGGGGGATTTATGGTCGCATAACCAAATCTGACTGAAACTCAAATTAGACAATTACAAATGCAAGAGCAGTTAACTCGTTTTTAGAAATTCTCAGAATTTGTTGGATGGTATTCCAGCTACAACGACCAATGTTTAGCCTCTTCTGTCATCCTTGGTGCTGACGATGGTGAACATTGGTGAAGTTGGGCGGCGGTACTATACACCTACTGGGGGATTGACACTCCTAGTTAAGAGATTCTGTATGGTTTTTAAACTCGACTTCAGAAGAACAATAACGATTTGATATTCATTGGATTGTATATTTAGAAAAAGAGGTATAAGTGGACTAGGAAGGGGCAGGAACGCCAGAAAATGCAAGTTTTAATCATTATGGTTCTAGCTAGCTAGCGGCTATTGAGGGTAATGTATAGTTTCGATGGGTGGCAGGGGGATACGTTTTAATATGCAGATATATTTATTTTTTGAATATTTGTCTGAGGAAATGTTTTGTACTTTGTCTGTTTTTGAATGGGGAGCCAGTAGGGCTTGACAGTTGATCCAAATCGGTAGCGATATTCAGGTCAGGTCAAGATACACATTTATTTGTAAGGTTCTTGCTAACCTTTTCTTTCTGCTATATTGTTAAGCAGATAATGAGACAGGACTACAATAACTTGCAATATACATATATACAATTTATATGCACGTTAGTCTAAACTTCAATTCTGTAATTGTTACTTAAATTGTACTTAAATGTATATTATGAACTTCCAAATATTGTAGTGAAAAAAAGAGATAATACTTTGCAATTGTTAAATATCCATCGTGGGCACACATACGAACATAAGTCATTCAAATGTGGACAAATAGACGTGGACTAAAACTGAGCTTTACGTGTCCAAAGCTAACAGGTCTAGCAAGCAACAGGAGGGCTGTGTAGCTCAAGAAGATACGATTAACTTTGGAGATCCACCCCAGCTTAAGGCTTTAAATACCCTTCTTGCAGAGAAGATAAGGGCTGACCTAACCCCAGCCCTATCATGTCTGTGCATGGCGATGGCTCCTGTGCTTGTTCCTGCAGTAGCGCCTGCTTATGCTCACACAGTGCAAAGTTCATGACCTAATTACGCGATCACACAGGCTGTTTGTTTTCAGTCTGATGAACCATGAACCCGTTGCGACGGTAAAGAGATAATGTAAATGTAAAACAAAAAACATTTGGCCCACAACAAATGCGGGTCTAGAGGACTGAAGGAGGATTTGCGACTTTTACGCGACTTTGACCCCCAGGAGTTATGCAACATGTCCGCCACTATAATCCACGGGACATCGATCAGAGGCTAATCCTATCCCCATGGCTTTGAGGCTATCTTGTGTATCTAGTCCAGCTTGTGTTCATGTTCTGGACGCAAGTGAGCCAAACCGCTAAAGGCTTCGTCTTTATAATTTGTTAGGAGTATATCGATATTTTAAATGGTACGTTTTAAAAGTGCCCTAGGACAAGCTACATACATACACCTGTTTTGTTGTCAGGGAATTACATTTTCCGCACAAATTTCAAATGAAGCATCTCTGGTTAGTTATAAATGTAAATAAACATCTGATCAGGGGAGAATGAGTTTGAATTCAAACCCAACGCTGGGTTGGTTTGTGTAACGGTGACACGGCATGAAGAGAGGAACGCTATCTCCACATCGCTGACCGCTGCTGTACATTAATGTATGTTTCATCAGATGTAACCTGTATATACAAAATAAAGGAAAGGAAACGTACGAGTGTGTGCACGCGTGTATGTTGAGTCATCAGCCAGGCGGTGATCTTAGCTGGCCCTAAGCAGGATCAGCCGTGTCTGAAAGCCGATTGGCTCCAGACCGCCGGCCTCAATACTGTGTTGTCCGGTCGTAAAGCCCGACCAAACCAAGCCCAATCAAAGGGATGGCCTCAAACCCTGGTGGTTGTACAATACTTGGACGTAATTGGCTCAAACTGAAGGGAAGGTGATAGGGTTTGCTTCAATGGAATGTGAGGCCACCTGGCACCCATTGCAGCCATTTAGAACGGGCGATCGTGCGTGCGTCAAATATGCCTTTGCATTGAAGAAAACAAAACTACTTACTACTTACTTACTTTAGCACTTACTAAAAGCAAGTAAGTACTTTAGCATGAGTGACCATGATGATGGAGAACAAGTCAGGACCTATTTAAACCAAACTACTGTCTGAATGGGTTCTGTTCAATACCCCCTCAGGGGTAAAGTCACGGGGATAGAAGCACAGGTTCTCCCTCAGTAGAAGAAAGTAAGGTGAGGAAACAGAATCAAGGCCAAGAGGAGGACGAAGATAAAGCAATTACCCTAATACAAGCTCACAGGGAGGTTAATCCTAACCACACGCAGTCAGGCCAGGATCCCCATCTGTCCTTGTCCCGGAGTACCCCTGGTTTCTCTGGCCGTTCCCCTTACCACAACAACTTACTAGAATGTTGGCTGATAATCATCCACATTTTCTATTTTGTCCCTTCTCTCTGGGCCATTTTCAGAAACTGAGCGGGGTTTCTTCCGTCTTAAACTGCTCCTGCCGTGCATAAGAATTCTGCAGGCAGTGTTGAGGGGATGCAAAAACAAATATATTTTATGTTACTATGTTAAGGAACACGTCCAGAACACACACCTCCCTTAGAACGGCACCAGAACACACACAACTCTAGTTAGAGCTTGACCAGAACACACACAACTCTAGTTAGAGCTTGACCAGAACACACACAACTCTAGTTAGAGCTTGACCAGAACACACACAACTCTAGTTAGAGCTTGACCAGAACACACACAACTCTAGTTAGAGCTTGACCAGAACACACACAACTCTAGTTAAAACTTGACCAGAACACACACAACTCTAGTTAGAGCTTGACCAGAACACACACAACTCTAGTTAGAACTTG
This sequence comes from Gadus morhua, assembly GCF_902167405.1. Lineage (NCBI taxonomy): Eukaryota > Metazoa > Chordata > Actinopteri > Gadiformes > Gadidae > Gadus > Gadus morhua. The sequence continues at coordinate 18,206,013 of NC_044065.1, forward strand.
ACCAGAACACACACAACTCTAGTTAGAGCTTGACCAGAACACACACAACTCTAGTTAGAGCTTGACCAGAACACACACAACTCTAGTTAGAGCTTGACCAGAACACACACAACTCTAGTTAGAGCTTGACCAGAACACACACAACTCTAGTTAAAACTTGACCAGAACACACACAACTCTAGTTAGAGCTTGACCAGAACACACACAACTATAGTTAGAACGGGAACGGCCAGACCTCACACTCCTCCTTCTTAGAATGAGTGGGTTTCTATCAAATGCTTTGTATCAAAGTTTTACGATTATCCAGAATTAGATTCGAGTTGCAGGAACATTTGTTGTTTTACTAGCGACAACGAAAATTGCAGTTCTGCCAATATTAGAACGGTTAGTTGCATGAAAAATAAATCCTCACATTTTATTTTTCGTGGAATTTATGTCAAAGATGATGGGGAGACACAAAAAAACACAAACACAAAAAAAAACACAAAAAAACAGAAATACAACCAAAGAACCCAACAGGGTCCCGTCTGTGGGCCAGTGATGGGGAGGGGCTGTGTGGGGTGGGTGGGGCTGAGCCGGCGGGCTCACAGAAACATGTCCTCAAAATAGTCGTCAAACTCGTCCTCCCTGAAAAGACAAGTTAGGGTGGGGATCAGCACAGTACTTTATGTACAGTACTTCTACTGTACTTTATGTATGGCCTCAGTACTTCTACAGTACTTTATGTACTCAGTACTTCTACTGTACTTTATGTATGGCCTCAGTACTTCTACAGTACTTTATGTACTTCTACTGTACTTTATGTATGGCCTCAGTACTTCTATAGTACTTTATGTACTTCTACTGTACTTTATGTATGGCCTCAGTAATTCTTTCATACCTTATGTATGAAAATACTGTACTGTACTTTATATATCGACACAGTACTTCTGCAATACTTTTTGTATTGACAGAGTACTTCTACAGTACTTTATGTATGACATTACTTTATGTATCAGCACAGTATTTCTATAGTTCTTTATGCATTCATTCAGTTCTTTCACAGTACTTTTTGCATCAGCACAGTATTCAGACAGTACTTTATGCATCAACACAGTTCTTCTTAAGTACTATATGTATCTATACTGTATGATGCAGCACTATATGGTATATGTACACACTATTTCTAAAGTATTCCATGCATGGACACAGTGTTTCTACAGCACTATGTGGTATATGTACAGTACACACTATTTCTACAGTACTTTATGGTATGTCCACAATAATTCAGCAGTACTTTATGGCACATGTACACAGTATTTCTACAGTAATGGTCTGTACATGCTGAGTGAGTCAGGGGGTTGAGAGTGCTTGAGGAGACCCCAGGGGCTTAATGCTTATTGGCTGTAAGCCTTTATGACACTAATCTCATGATCTCACCTCGACTTCTCCTCCACTGCGGGGGCGGGGCCTCGCCAGTGCTCGGCATCCGATTGGCCTGGAGCCTCGTCCGCCGCCTCTGCGTCTAAAGGGATTGGTTCAGAGAGATGACACTTCAAGCTTCAATGAGCTTCAACCGTGTGGGTGTGTGCGTGTGTGTGGGGGCAGGTGTGTTGTGCGGGGGGGGACATAAAGAGATATGAAAGCCATCAAGGAGAAGACGGAGGCAGCGTTAGAGAAAGAGAGATGGATAGAGACATACAAGCAGAAAGGGAGAGAGGGAGGGGGAGGGGGGGCCGTAAAGAGTGATGGATGGAGTGTTTGCGGTAAACAGCCCCCTAGGCCGAGGGCTGAGACAGGTCAGTTAAAAAGATGTCATCACTCGTCTATATCCCCGTCCTCCCCAGGGCGCCGACACACACACGTTTACAGAGCGGAATGTGAACCCAACGCTCCCAGTCCATCACACATCCTTCACTTTTACAGCACTATTATTATTATCAATATTCAGAGGGGCCGGGTGAAAGAGACAAAGAGAAAGATACATTTGGGAGGGAGAGAGAGACAACGGGAGAGGGTTGAGTGTGTGTGTGTGTGTGTGTGTGTGTGTGTGTGTGTGTGTGTGTGTGTGTGTGTGTGTGTGTGTGTGTGTGTGTGTGTGTGTGTGTGTGTGTGTGTGTGTGTGCTACCTCTGTCTGAGTCCTGGGATTCTTCCGCGCTACCAGAGGAGGATGAAGTATCCCCTAAAGCAAAGGAGAGAGGCGTAAAAGTAAAAAATAGAAGTAGGGCCGAGTACAAAACATAATCCATTCTATCTATTTGTACATTAATCTGTGTCTTTCAGCCTTTAGTTCCAGCGTAAAACATCTACATTGAACAAGGCAGGTAGAGGCCTTTACTTTGAAGAGGGGGGACCTTTAACTTGGATGGAGCAGTCTCATACCTCTGGATTTACTGTGGCCTTTGCGTTTGTGCTTCTTGGAGCCCGAAGACGACTTGGACCTCCTCCTACTCTTCTTCCCTTTCTTGGCCTTCTTCTTTGTTGGTTCCTGGTTCTCCAGCGAACTCCTCTTGGCTTCCTTCTTCTTCACCTTCACCTCCTTGCGTCTAGAGAGCCCGACATACAAAACCGTTGTTCCGAGAATACTTCCCTCCACACAGTGTTTAAACCTCACTTTATGTGCACGTTTGTCTAAATAACTGTATTCCCTCATCTGATTCAGCTCCTCGTGGGATCATGTTAGGGCATCACCATGGATGGAAGAGTATCAACCCATGACAATGTGTGATTTGTGTTCATGGTGCTCTACCATGATCACAAATCACACATTGTTGGGAGGATCAATATTATTAAGGAGTACGGTTTATGCTATTAATTGGACCCAGGACCAACCAAATATTTTGTGCAGTAAAATAAGCAATCCATTCTCACTACCAGGTCAAAACGGTTGTATGTATATTATTGATCAACACAGATATCCCCTTTGCAGTCCCTGAATATGCGTACATACGTGTGCGTGTGTGTGTGTGCGTGTGTCACGTTGCTTACTTGTGGTGGTAGTTGAGTTTGAAGGAACATTCGGGGCACAGGCCTGGAAACCAAATTAGACAAACCATCATCTCTAAGGTCCTCCTCACAAAGCTTCCTCTACATTTAAATTAATTGCTTAAATTAAGATCAACTGGGCCCTTTATAGTGCACTATTAAGATCGTCGCCATTTTGTAGTCTACAAAATCTGGTTCCCTATTACAGTATACTAACTAATACAGCCGTTCTCAATCTGTGGTACGCGTACCACTGGTGGTACGCGAGCGCCCTCTAGTGGTACGCGGAGTATGAACGATTTTTTGAAGCAATTTTTTGAAGTTGAAGCAACCGTTAAAAAAAAAATCAGGGATGGGCGTGGGGAATCGATAACTCGAGTACTGCTCGTTACAAATGAACTCGGTTGGTGGACAGGCAAACTCGAGTTTGCATACACACAAACAAACAAAGTTTTCTGAAGCAAATGTATCAATTTTCTGTGCGGCGCCACTAACGCATGCCGTGGGCACAAAGCAAATTAAATGTATCCATTTCTGTGTGGCGCGTTCCGTGCCGTGTGCAGGCACGCCAGAATTCAAAAAGTTAAGAGATGGCGGTTAAAGCAAAGCGCAGCGAAGAATTGAAATAGGCCTACTTTAAAGAAATAGGAGATCATAAGGTGAAATGTAAAATATGCCAAGCGAAATCGAGCTACCAGAGTAGCTACTAGGCCTACAAGTAGGCCTACTAGGCGGCAACATATGCTCCGTCCTGAAACACAACGGTGAGTTCGGGAAAGCAGACCCGCAGCAACCAAGTGTGTCGGCTATTTTAACCGCCGCAAGACGCAGCCGTAATCCCGGCCGTGTAGAGAAGATCACAACGCGTAATCCATAGTCCATTTGCTGCCATTTTATTTGCATTTTTAAATTATTTGCAATGGTTAGGCTACTTGTTTCGTTTTAGTTTTTTTTAAACTGTTACAGGCCTTGGTTCGACGTGATTTAAATTGTGAGACGCATAGGCCTATTTATTTTTGTAAGGAAAATGTGTTTTGAACGTTTGCAAAAATAAATAATGAATACTCTGATAACGCTGACTGTTTTGATGGAGAATAAGCATTGCATGTTTGGTTGGTAATATTGCCGTTCATCATCAGGCCTATTCCTGCTGCAGATGCGTTGCATTCTAAAAATAGATTTGATTAAACGAGTACTCGATCTCGATTGATCCTCGAGGATTTCCTTCGATCACTCGAGTTTACTCGTGCCCATCCCTAGGCCATGTACCCATCATATGCAATCATCTTAAACCTGCATTGACTTACTGCTGTGACGACGAGTAGGGGAAGCAACATTTTTGCAAAATCGTCCTGTGACGAGACGTTGAAAGTCTGCTTTCAGAGGCCAGACATTTCTGGACTTTTGGATGCAGCGACGCAGCGAATATCATGCGCTTTCAGACAAGGCTGTGCGCTTTCTCATTCCATTTGCGACCAGGCTTCTCTTGGTCGCAAATGGTCGCAAATAAGAGCGATGACTACTGTCATGTCATCGCTCTTAATTTATCCCCAAAAACGCAGCTGATCGGACACATCACACGATTCGGAGGCATGCATCACATTTAAGGATTTTAAAAACTGATTCTTATTATTTTTTTAAAAAAAAATGCATTCGGAAGAGACTAGCGTTGCTCACGGGTTGGAATGAAAGGGAGAAAAGGGGACAGAGTTGCCTGCGGAAGCGATGTCTGAAATGCAGAGACTGCTTCACGCTACCAGCGTCAGTTTCGTACGGTGTGGAATGAGAGCTCGGGAAGGCACTATTGCGCAAGTACGACTGCGTGCTTGCGCAATAGCATACTGCCCGAGAATGCCGTATCGCTGTCAAATCTGTCCCTGGGAAAAGTAACGTTGCTTGCGCCGAATTGAAAAAGGAAACCGCTATAATGAAATGGCGGTAATATTTCCACATTAATTGATAAAATAACAGGGGATGGGAAGGGGGGATGGCTGTTTCAGAAGGGGGATGATTTTGATCATTTTAATTCCAAAGGGGGATGCCATCCCCCCCTCAACTTGTGTGCTGGAAGCAGGTTGGATACTGAACCAAGTCTGAGGCTAAAGCTAACCTCAATCGACCCAGACATCACACCCCTCCCACTAAGCATGATAGGCCTAATTTTTCAATGTGTGCCTGAGTACATTCTCCTTCAAACCTAAACATAGTTTATATTCTGACCTTATGGCACTTACTGCAGTATTTTTTAATACTGAATACGTTGTTTTTCTATGATACACTTGTTCTTACTCATGATAGTTTGATTACAGTGTTATCGCAGTACACATGATTTCTCTCTTTGCTGCGCATGATTACTTATAACAGGATTGTTTGACTCCAGTATTTAAATATTCATGTTCAATTCTTTGAATGTTTTGATGCAGTACAATTTACCTCACATGATTGGTTGACTGCAGTTGTTAAAATTAATATTCAGTGCTCTGAATGCTTTAATACAGTATACTTGTTAATAACCTCACTAGATTGACTGGTATGTTATATGCCAGATGATATCCCCATTTGCTGGGTAGCCCTATTGAGGCAGTTGTTCAATTGTTAGTATTATCCCGTTGCAAGTGTTTAAATACAATACATGAGTTATAGACAGTTGGTTGCTTCAGTCAAGTCAAGTTATGTGAATAATAAATCGTGTTATTAATATTAATGCCTTCTGTGTAAACTCTATGTAGTTATAGGCCTACGCACTTTATTTTAATTCCGGTGGTACTTGGAGAGCCAAATCATTTCTAAGGTGGTACTCATGGTAAAAAGTTTGAGAACCACTGAACTAATACACATAATGCACTCTAAAAATTTGTGTGGCCACCTCCTTGGCTCATTCGGGAGTCATGTGACTTACGGAGCTTGACGAGGGCGTTCCTCTTCTCTCCTCGCTCCACATAGGAGAAGTTCACCTCCCAGCTCTTCAGCACCTCCTCCTCCTTCTCACAGCGGCGGCTCCCACACTGGAACTGACCTGGACACACACACACACACACACACACACACACACACACACACACACACACACACACACACACACACACACACACACACACACACACACACACACACACACACACACACCTGTCACAGTTAACCATTTTCATATTGACAATTTTGATTTGTACTTCCATTTAATAAGTGTTCACAGTTTCGTCTGAAAGCCTGAGAATTGATCAATTGCCAAAGTGGCATTTATCTTGGTAACAAGCTCAGTCCCCTTCGGCTTTCTGTCAGAATGATATGGGGCCAAGAATACCGTCTGATGGAACAATAAAGGGGTTTGCTTCAGACGTATGCAGTATGAACAGAGTAGGCACAAGTAATGCTATTGGACGCAGTCATATACAGAATAAGGCATGACGTAGATAGGAATAAGGTTAATGCTCCAATGTGTCCAATATGACACACACACACACACACACACACATACACACACACAGCCCCAACAAAGCCAAGCGTGCGCATAAAGACACACTCAGACGACCTAATAGATTAATCAACTAATCTATAAAGGCAAACCCCAAGGCCGTTCTCAGAGGGTGGGGGTTCCACGCCCGCTCACATGCAGATTAATCCCCCGCCATACGAGCTACAGAGAGAGAGCTTCTGATGCTTGCCAGGTGTTGCCTCTGACGCAGGTGAGGAGGGAAGCCTCCTGTGTGTGTGTATGTGTGTGTTTGGCACGGGGGCCATAGGACCTGAGAGAATCCAGTCACTATAGTACAGTCAACAGGATTGGGGGATTCTCTGTGCGTGTCTGAGCTTTACTTTACACTAGCGGGTTTAGCTAAACGTTGTTGTCGTCACAACCACCAACGCATCATCTTTGATGTCATTCCCGCCTCACGTGTGCTGACTGGCACGTCAGATGTTGACTAAGCTGTGGCGGTGTGTGGTACACCCCAGCGGCTCTACATCAGCAGATTTTAAGACTGACCAATCACAGCGCCGGGATCATCATAGACTAACAGCCACACATAGATGGTGACGTGTTTAACCTTTAACCTCTCCAGGGAGTCACAGTCCATCTTCTGTCCCAGAAGATAATGGATAAGGGTTTTATTAGCTTTAAATTGTGTTTTTTATCCATTATTCCATACGTACAGTAGTTAAGATGAATAACTGGTCTGGTTGAAACGCTCCTTTGAAATATGCAGTTATGGACAGTAATGAAGTATTCAAAAGTCTGCTAGGAATACTATTATCACAACTATGCTTTTTGATGAACATATATTTTCGGTCTTTCTGCACCTACAGAGAGAGCAAAGGAAAGTGGTTTTAAAGAGAGAGAGGGATTGACACGTACCATATAATAATAAAAAATATTAATAATGGATCAAATTTATATAGCGCTTTTCCCAGTGCTCAAAGACACAATCGCTTCATAAGCTAAATCATAAGAAGGAAAATAGAAAAAAAGGAAAAGCTAAACAAAACAAATATAAGACTTAAACCTTGGGTCGATGCAAGTTGTATTTGCTTTAGGTTTGTGCACTAGTGGGTTGACGTGCAACTATGGCCTCTTTGTGAATCAAATTCATCTCAACACAAACAAAGCAGCCAAGCAGACAATTGTCGTCAAGTTGGCACTTGACGACAAGTCCCAACTAACCCTCTCTGCTGGAGGAACTTAGTACATCCCATCTTTAACCGGCCAGTCAGTCAACCAAATATGGCTGTAAAGTATGGCGGGAGGTAGGGCTGGGAGGAGGGGCACCCATAGTGACCAGGGGGCAGCCATGCTGGGAGGTTATCCCAGCACCATATGCGTGATAGGCTCCCAGTCTTTAACACCATTATTTCACTGTCACAGAAGTTGTTGCGTAATCTGCTGATCGCCAAGCAGCGTTTGTTCTCTCCCCCCCCTCCCCCCACGACCCCTCGGTATGGCCTTTGACCTACTTCTTGATTGGCAAAGGAGGATCAATGAAAAGCTTGGGGGAACGTGGAGAAATGCCTGTGATTGGTTATCTTATTATAGGGGAGCGTACTTGCTTTGATTTCAATATGGAGATGAGATCATGTTGAACCAACATTCTCTCGCTCTCTCCCTATCTCCCTCTCCCACTCTCTCTCTCCCTCTCCCTCCCTCTCCCCCTCCTACTATTCAGGAACAATCAGACAAGCAGTATCATGGGTCAAAAGAGCGAAACATTCAGTTTAATAAAGAGATAAATTCTGTCTCGCTCCGTCTCTTTCTCAAAGACAACCCAAATAAACACAGGTCTTCTGGCAGGATAACTCTCTCTCTAGTGAGTCCATAGTCTCTCTATCGCCCATTTTCTCACAGTATGAGCCCCCTGCTCGCGGTCAATGATCCGTGGTCAGTGTTTTTGCGGTCCTTACACCTGAGAGGGCGAATAACAGCCAACATGGCATCACTGCTAGACCTGTACCGGCATGATGTGTACAGTCCTACATAATACTGCACTCAGACTTTACTCGTGTAGAAGACATTTTCTCCTTCAAAAACAAAAAAAATAATCATTTTGTTTTTGTTTTGATGGTAACATCTCGCAAAATATATCTTCTTAAGCCCGGTTTAGAGATTGTTTATTCTGATTACTTTGCTATGACACAATTTCACGGCTCAAGATAACGGAGAATATAATACGTTTAAGTAAGAAGTGACTTAAAAAGTGCTTGCACTAAAGTCTGTGATAACAGAGGCAATGGAGGCGTTAAAGAAACCTGAACTACTTAAACTCACAACCAACACACACCTGTAGGAATGAACTCAGAACGATTAGACTGTACGGTTTGAGTATCTGAGGTGTAAGACCAACACAGACACAGGACCGGTGAAGTGAAGCATGATGGGTATTAGCGGTATCGCTAATCCTACTTCCTGACTTGACGGACAGGAAGTATCAAGGGTCACAGGATTAACCTGGGTCCTTCCTATTGGTTTAGCCGGCAGGCTCCGAGACAAGCCAGCCCAAACACTAGTTAAGACCGTACATTAAGGTGACCAGATCTCTGAAATGAAGAACGGGGCCATTTGTTGTTATTATTTCTAAAATGATAACATTGCCATATTTACATTTTGCCTATTGTCACGGTAAATGTAGCCCTGCTAGTACGAAAGTAAAAGATATGGGGCAGGTGATGCCCAAGGGTTAACTATGTTGTTTTTAAGCTTTAGTAAACAGGCCAATGTAGCGCTACAAATAATGAATCTTTCTATATTGTATTGATACCTCATTGTTTGTGATCGGTCATGCCTGCTTATGATATAAAGTCGATAGATAAACCCCAGTGTAACGTTTTTTTGTCAAACTGGGGTTATCTGACACTACTCTATCAGATAGACACAAGACAAATTACCAACGGCACTAAATTTATATTTATGAGCAAGCTAGATCATTTTCCATAAAAAAAAAAATAACGTTTAGAATCCTTATTTTTTAAATAGAGGCATTTGTAGATGACTACCGTAGATCCAACACGTGCATGCGTGTGTGTGTGTGTGTGTGTGTGTGTGTGTGTGTGTGTGTGTGTGTGTGTGTGTGTGTGTGTGTGTGTGTGTGTGTGTGTGTGTGTGTGTGTGTGTGTGTGTGTTTGTGTGTGTGTGTAAATCTGAACATGAAGGTTTTTCCAAGTCCAACACATTTTTTTTTTTATTCCAAACGTGCTGCTCTTTAAAAATATTAAGCAGTAGTTTAATAAATCAGTAATAAATGTAGAACCATACTATGCTAGGAGGAGTGGGCCATCTCACAGGGCAGTGCCCCGTAACAAGCTCCAGGTGTCGAGCCCCGGCCATGCTGATGGGCAGGGTGTTAAATAGCATGTTTCTCTTGTGTGGGGGAAACCGGAGAATCCGGAGGAAAACCAACGTGAGCACGGGAGAACATACTAACTCCATGCAGAACGGCCCTCCTCAGGGCCCCAGTGATAAACGCACTGACCCCAGACATTATATGATGATGTGATGTCCCAGTGTCAAACACAGTGGTCCCTAGACATTACAATGCTTCTATAATATTCACTGGAATACTTGAGCTTTGTGAGTTAGCATCAGGATGTGATTTAACTGTAAAAGTAACAGAAAATCGTGAAGGCAACACAATGAATGATTGATGATAACCAACAGTGAAGAGGCACGCTAACAATTGAGCTCTGTCTCCATCTAGTGGGGACTCTGTGCTCAGACGTAGAAAAGTAAAATGAGTATATTTGAGAAGCCAGGAATATTACTGTTGTTATTGTTAAATGTAAATTCTGAAATTACTATGCAAGATATAGATATAAACAGATTAAACAATCATACTTATTATACAAGTAATACAAAAGGTTGCCTTTATTTTGTTAAATCTGAATGATATAGTCTGCATTTTCTTATTATGTAGCAAGTTATTCTCAGTCTTTCGTATAAGTCTTACCTTTTCCAGACACAACCTCATTTTCAGTTCGCCATCGAAAGCCAAACTGAGGGAGGAACAAAGGGAGCAGTATTTTACTCTACAGCCTTTGAAAATAGACGTCGTTTAATGGAATTGAACAACATAAACCTCTCACTGGATTTATTTTTATTTGACAAATTGAAATATACCATAGAAAGATTCACTTTCTTCTTAGCCTGTGAAAGACTCACTTCCTCTAATTATATCTACCACTCCATCTCTTTAATCTTCTCTCTCTCCCTCTCTCTCACCCCCCCCCCCCCCCCCCCCCCCCCTCCCCACTGAATGAACTACCTTGTTCTCCTTGTATCTGCTTAGGTCGGCGATACAGTACTCCTTGAAGAGTTTGTCGTAATATTTCTTGGCCAGTGCTTTCTCCCTGTGGAAATGGAAAAATAAAACAACTCATAGAACGCATAGAAAAGGTAATGCCATGGAGTGATTCAAACTTGTATAATATTTATTAAAAAGCTAATGCCAATCTCAAAAACTAGCTCATAACAAACAGTAATAGACTGATAACATCAAATCTTGTCTGCTAAATTGTTTCAATCGATCAAAACAATGACTCCAATCTAAAGTATCAGTCCCTTATTATTATTATGAATCAGAATCAGAATAACTTTTATTACAGCTTATTTTACAATTACACAACAGTAAAAGTCTTAGGCTTGGTTCCTCAACAGGCATATAGCAGCAACAATACAAGATAAAGTAAATACAGATAAGTACTAATACAAATATGTAAAAAGAAGTAACAGCAATAGATTACAATAATAAACAATAATAATAAAATTAAGTAAATAATAATAAGAGAAACTTAGACAGTGTTGGTAAGTAATGAGGTGTAGTAAAGTGTTAAGTGTAAGTATAAAGTGTTCAAGTGGTGGTGGTACCAGCCACGGTTGATTCTAGTGCAAAAATGCTGCGCAAATTACTTGTGTTACTTCTGTTGTTTAAGTGTGCGTGGGGTTGGTTTGGGGCTAGTAGATTTCTCCAGAAGGCTGACTGCTTGGGGGAAAAAATTGATGTTGATCCTCTGGGTTTTGGTACCGAGGCTTTCGGTACCGTGAAAGTATTATTACTGTTATTAGGATGTTTACCAGGTCATTTCCTCCTCGTCTTCATCCCGCCAGAGGAACCGGTGGTTCTCTCGAACCACATCCAGGTCGGTCTTGTCTTTCTCCCTTAAAACAGAAGAGTGATAGAAAGAGAGTAAACAGATTGGGTCAGACCGCACACAAACTGGTCTGGTTCAGGACTATTTCATGAATTATTTCATGATAAATACTATCTGAATTTATTGATGCATTTTCCATCGATGCTTTGAAGAGCCGTACTCACGTTGAGCGCTTCAGGTCTTCCACCTTCCCTCCGTAGTAGAGGATGTAGTCGCTGACATACTTCTTGTGACGCTCAAACTAGGGATGCTTAAGTTAAGGACGGAACGGAGTGCAAAATGTCGATTACAACAACCAAGGGTCCTTCCAACCAAATATATGGACCCTTGTCCAACCACAGAAGCTAGGATGTTGATTGACTCTGTCTTGAACCAATCCTTGGTAAATGAGAGTACATGAATGTTGTTGTGGTGTTGAAGTAACTACACCGACAGTCATATATATTCCTATGCTGTACAACAGAGAATAGGGGCTGAGACTGGGCCTGTGGAATGGTTTGTATCCCGTTTAAAGGATACAGCGTTAAGAGAGATCAGGTGGGCTCTTCTGTTTCTGGCTTCCTCTCTGCAGAAAAAAGACAGGAAGCACAGTCAAAGAATGTGTGATGTTTAGCTCATGAAGAATACAATTGAATAGGGTTGGGGCTGCACTGCAGAATGTGTAAATAATGCAGTTTTATTTTTGAAAAATGTATTCAAATTCTTTGCATCTTTATTGTTGAGGCCAAGGAAGACAATACGTCCATCCAAAGGACTAATTCTCTCATTGGGTTAAAAATTAGTTGATTAAACCTTATGAGGTTCACCCTATCAGAAATAGGTTTCACAGAGCAACTTGGACAATTCTGATATATACTGCGTTTAACGATAATAATGATGATGTTGCTTTTTAAAGGGGTAATGCATAGTTATAAACTCATCATAATTTTATTTTTTCAGATTCAGATTACCGAAAGACACATTATTCATATACATGCACCAGAAAGAGAAAGAGAGAAAGAGAGAAAGAGAAAGAGAAAGAGAAAGAGAAAGAGAAAGAGAGAAAGAGAGAGAGAGAGAGAGAGAGAGAGAGAGAGAGAGAGAGAGAGAGAGAGAGAGAGAGAGAGAGAGAGACACACACACACACACACACACACACCAAACCTGTGTTCTTGAAATGACATGTGAGTGACGTTACCTGTCGACCTCACTGCTGTGGAAGCTGCGATGCGCTACCTTGGAGTGCCTCTCCTTCTGCCATGGCTTCTGGAGGATCTCATCCTCTCGTTTCCTGTGGAACAAAAACACAATCACACTTTATTGCCCTGTTTTGGCCATTCAGAGGGACATGTTAACTCAGCTTTGATTCGTCTATTAGGAAAAACACTCCTCATAACTTGCAGTAATGATATAGCCATGATAACAACCATAACTTGGACACCCGATTATTCTTCACCATTTAAACCAATCAACAACGTTTTTCTTACATTCACATTATACTCTTGTACCTTTTAATGCCTCGCAGAGACGACTCTCCTCCGCCTTCATCATCATCACCACTGAAATCAGAGTCATATCCGCCCCCACCGTGCACCTGTCCAGGTAAAGCACAAGTATGAATCCTCTCTCTCTCTCTCTCTCTCTCTCTCTCTCTCTCTCTCTCTCTCTCTCTCTCTCTCTCTCTCTCTCTCTCTCTCTCTCTCTCTCTCTCTCTCGAAACAATCGGACCACTAGTATCATGGGTCAATATAGCGAAACATTCAGTTTAAAACAGTGGGTGTGGGGTGCCCGTACAAAGCCATGATGGTATAATCTGCACGTAGCCTATAAGTGAAACACATGACAATTATTCAAATTATACCAGGTGGACAAAACACTTCCCTTCAAAGCCGAACACGAAAACCAATCTAATATCATTAAATTTTCATTCTAAACCTAACCCTACCTTAACTAGATTCTCCATGTATTAATCCATCTCTCGTCTCTGTTTTGGTACGGGTGGTTTCTTGTTCTTGTTTACAAAGAAGCGTCGCGGGTCGATGACGTGTCATATAAAAGCCGCACTGCAACGACGTCAGAACGTCAATGACTTTATAACGGTTAACCACACTAAAAGAGCATTCAAGTTTATTCTTTTAATCAAAACGATGGCACTTCCTCGTGTTTTAAGTCACTCTACTATTTAATGTTATATTTATTATTATTATTTGTATTTATATTTGATCCAAGTAATCCTTGTCGATGAACGTAATAAACAGGGACCATGTTGAGGCCATACTAATTTAATAAATAATGTAATTGTCTCTATGGAGAAACAGCCCTAGTTACACCGTGGGACCCTTATGATGTGAGCTGTCGAAGAGGACTCTATAATTAACCCGACAAGGCATAGGCCTGATTCACCCATTCATTCTGTTTTATAGTCTGCTTCTGCCTTGCATCGACACCATGAGAGAACCTGATTGTAATCGAGAACAATGAAACACTTATTCTGTTTTTCTTTTTACTTGAAAGCTGCTTCCTAAGGGAATTCTTCAGAATATTCTGGATGTCAGTGTGTGTGTGTGTGTGTGTGTGTGTGTGTGTGTGTGTGTGTGTGTGTGTGTGTGTGTGTGTGTGTGTGTGTGTGTGTGTGTGTGTGTGTGTGTGTGTGTGTGTGTGTGTGTGTGTGCATGTGTGTGTGTGTGTGTGTGCGAGTGTGTGTGTGGGGGGTGGGGGGGGGAGTAACAGAAGCCTTAGTGTTTTCAAGATCTTTTTTTTCTGCACCCCACTTTATTGATGTTGATCTATCAATCATGTAAAAGAGAAAAATGAAGGCCCGAGAATAGACTGTTACCGTATTGTTGAGGTTTAGGAATAGTAATGTTCTATTTAAAAAAAATCTGAAATCCCTGGATGGGCTATAATTAGAAGCCTGTTATTCGGACTAATATGTGGCATGCTCATTCACATGCATTGCATGTGAATGAGCGTGGCAGGTGCATGTGCAGGGACCCTCATGAATAGGAGGCTATTAAGTCGCACGGCTTTGGGTGCGCGCATAAATAATAGCTCGCTCCTCGCTGGTTTTAAAAAAGCGCACCTCAACGACCCCCCTCCCTCTCTCCTCCTTTTTATTCTCCCCCAACTCTCCTCTCCTTCTCTCCCCCCCCCCCGCCCCCCCCCCCCCCCTTCCCCCCCCCTTCCCATTTGCCTCCATCCCCCCACATAGCCTACACACAAACACACACCTCTCCCCTCCCCCCCCCCCCCCCCTTCCCTTCATCTCTCTCTCTCTTCATCTCTCTCCTCATCTCTCTCTCTCTCTCCCTGTCTCTCTCTTGTCTCCGGGGAGCTTACGCCTAAAGTAAGCAAAGAAAAGACAATAGAAACAACACCATCACACGTCTGCAAACCGAGTTTCACTTGTGACTCAATTTCTTTTTTGTTCTGCAAATAGAAGATTATTTGTTCCCCTCTTCCGTATGTTCCTGTGCTTCTAATCCCGCGTTTTGCAGAACGAATCGCTTGGATTGGTGCCTTCCTATTGAGACGCAGGAGGCATAGAGACTGAGGACCGAGGCTATACGAGGGCATAAATACAACTCCAGGGACCGGGAGACACACGACGAAACTGGACAATTTTTCTGCTTTCTCTGGGATTTTTATAAATTCCTAAAAAAGATTGATACTTTTAATGTGAAATAATCCAACTTTAAACGTGGTAAGCAAAATAAATAAATGGGATACTCTGGCGGAACAGTGAGTTGTCGCGCATGGACAGTGTGTCTATGTGTGTGCGTCGCGGCTCTGGCTCTCACCGAAGGCAGGAGGCTGAGGCAGCCCCGGTGCCCGGTGGGATGCACCTGCACGAAGGACAACGCACTGTGCGAGGACATCACGTCCGTCCCGCACACCTTCCCCAACGATGTGGTGTCGCTGTAAGTCAAGTGGGAACCGACTTTTCCTTTCATTGTTTCATTGCGCTGCACCGAGATTTCATTGTTCGTTGTGTTGTCGTGGTTTAGTTTCATGGGCTGACCCTATTTTTGCTCAATCTCTTGATTTCTCTCGCTAGTTTGTTGTGGAAGTGTCCACTGAGCTTTGGTTGTTGACCTCCAGATGACTTATCCCTATTGATAAAGGATAATTTGACCCCCCCCCCCCCTCCCCATTGGCCCCACGTCACCCCCACTCCCTCCCCCCCCCCACCCCCTTCTTTGATATTTTCTTAAATTCAGATCTTTTGTCAAATCCGGATTCAGTGAGATCACCGCTGGGAGCTTCGTCCACACCCCAGCCCTGCAGCTTCTGTGAGTAGGCAACAAAAAGACCAACCTGCATAAACTACACATCCCAAAATAAACGTATAACCAACCGTTAAAATTCCAATTGAAACACAGAAATCTAACCGTATCATATATTTTCACTTGATTGCACCTTAGGTTTGTGAGGATATGTAACCCATTGCAAACAAACATTAAAAAGACACAACATTAAAGACATCAAAAGCAAGTCCTTGTCAAAGCAAGCCTGTTCTAAATCCAGCCTGATATAAAACGTCTTTGTAATGATGTCAGGGTTATATAAGAAACCCATATGGTTGTGTGTGTGTGTGTGTGTGTGTGTGTGTGTGTGTGTGTGTGTGTGTGTGTGTGTGTGTGTGTGTGTGTGTGTGTGTGTGTGTGTGTGTGTGTGTGTGTGTGTGTGTGTGTGTGTGTGTCACCACTAGACGCCAGCTCCTCGGTTGGCTTGCGGTCCCTGTCTGTGACATCCCTTTAATGCGTTTGAACATATGTGGAAGAAAATAAGTATTCTGAACAAAGCAGAGCTAAAGCATGGTTTTATTTTAACAAAGGAGTGTGAAGAACAATTTGGACCACAGGAGTTGGGTTAAGACTGAAACCAAGCTCTGAAAGACCAATTCTCTCTCGGTCTCACTCTCTCTTTCTCTATCTGTCTCAGTCTCCCTCTCTGTCTCTCTCTTTTTCTGTCTCTCTCGGTCTCTCTTTTTCTGTGTCTCTCTGTGTCTCTGTCTCTCTATCTGGCTCTGGCCGTTTCTCTCTCTGTCTGTGTTTCTCTGTCTGTGTCCCTCTGTCTTTGTCTCTCTCAGTCTCTCTGCCTCGGTCTCTCTCTGTCTCCCTCTGCCTGTTTCTCTCTGTGTCTTTGTCTCTCTCTACCTGTCTCTGTCTCTCTGTCTGTGTCTCCCTGTCTGTGTGTCTGTCTCTCTCACTGAGGGTCTCTCTGTCTCTGTCTCTCTCAGTGTCTAATTGTCTCTGTCTGTCTCTCTGTCTCGTTGTTTCTGTTTCTGTAATACTTGCTTGATTGTGCTCCTTTCTGTCTGTCTGTCTGTCTCTGGGCTGCTTTCACTCTTTCCTTTCCCTGTCATGCTCTCTCCTTTTTCCCTTTTCTATCTTTCCGTCTCTGCATCACTCCCATGTTTTTTCTATCTCTCTACTTCTTCCTTCTCTCATTGTCTGTCTGTCTGTACCTCCCTCTCAGTCTCATATCTATCTTTCTCTCTCTATCTATGTCTCTTTGGCAGCTGTCTGGTGTTTTCAGAATTTGTGCCAGCTTCAAAATCGTTTTATACTCCATGATATAAATGTGAATGAACGAGAACAGTCACACTGAGAAACCTGTCTCTTTAATGGCTGCCATCCAGACAGACTTTTACCGTTGGTTCCACAAAGACAATTCTTATTAGGGATAGTGCTCCAGTGCACCTACAGTGCATTGCACCTTCCAGTGCAATTTAATTTCATGTCACCCTCAGCAGAATGATTTTGTCCTTAGAATGGGCTAATGCTTAGTGGGGGAATGTCATTAAAATGACATTATCCAACACATCCTGGAAACAAAAAACGCTGAAAATCTGCTCAGAAAGTTGCATTCTCCACATACATTTTTATGTTTTTAGTCTCTATTCTATTCTATTTAACCTTTTTTTCTGATTCACATTCAAATAGTAATGCAAAGTTTGTAGTCGAAGTTAAAGTTAGATAACAGTTTCTCAAACTCTGTTGATGTGTCAAAGCTACGACAGTCGTGTTTCACAACATGCATCAGTAGAGAAGAAAGAAGAACAACATTTGAATGATTTATGTTTTCTTTCTTTCCAGCTTGTTTACCGCAAACTCTTTTGATTTCATCGACGAGGACGCTTTTCAGGGTCTACCACATCTCGAGTACTTGTGAGTTTGCGTGAATGAACACACACACAAACACAGGACTCTATTCTGCCTATATTTATCTGCTCAGAGTACTTGTGAGTTTGCGTGAATGAACACACACACAAACACAGGACTCTATTCTGCCTATATTTATCTTCTCACAATCTTTCCAACATTGATAATCTTGAGTCCAAGAACTCAGAGAAAACGTAATAAAGCCTGATAACTTATATTTCAGTTATATTTACTTTTCAGGTTTATTGAAAACAACAAGATTGAGGCCATCTCCCCCAACGCTTTCCGAGGTCTGAAAACCCTGATCCATCTGTAAGTCATTATCGTCTTTATAATGATCAGTTCTAGTTTCATGAGGATGTAGTTATTATCGGGAATGGTTTCAATGTATTCTGCTGCTACCTTGGGTCTGTCTGTTGGTAAGTTTACATCCTTACATTATTTATCACCACTTCTGGCTAAGCTACTTCCTTACTTATGTTTGCTCATGTTAAATTCCTTCATGTCCTCCTTCTTTTGATTCCTTTCTTCCTTCTGTCCTTCCTTCCTCCCTACTATCGAACCTTATTTTGATAGTATGTCCTTCCCTTCCTCCTTATCGATAATCCTTCCTTCAACCTTTATTTCTACCTTTCTACCTTCCATCCTTCCTTCCTTCTCACCCTCCTTTCCTCCTTCCTTATTCCATCCTATGAGTCCTATCTCTTGAACATCATCACGCATACAGAACTCTTCACCCGGGCAGCTGATGCCGACGATGCAGTGTCTTGTGAAAGTGCTCTGGCGTAACCCCTGTTTTAAAACCAGACACCAAACGGACTCAGGACTCTGTCAATGTCTTTCCTGAGTATCAGTGTCCTTCTGGCTTTTGTGTCCGGTACATGTTGTCCTCATCAGAAATGCAGAGGCATGCAGGACATCTGCCAGCCATGCTAGCCAAGGTGAGGGCTGTGGCTGGCTCCTACTGGTCACAGCCAGGCATGCTAGCAACTAGCTTCTAGTGGTGGGGTTCAGTGCACTAGTCAGGTCAAGGAGTAATAAATCAAATAGAGGTGGTTGTATTTTTTTGCTGAGCTCTGCCCACTCTGTTTGGTCTGAATGTGTTGGAGAGTTTAGATCAAATTATTGCATCTTATTTTACTTTTATTATGCAATACTTTTTGTGATTTGGCAATGTGAGTGTATTTCTGACAATAAAAGCCAATCCATCCATTCCATGCCCTTTGAATCTGAAGCAGAGGCAGGCAGCCCACATTTTTCCACAAACTCAGCCGTTCAGCTTCCTCTTGGTCGTACTCAAAGTGTGTGTGAGTGTCAGTGTTTATGTGTGTGGTGTGTGTGTGTGTGTGTGTGTGTGTGTGTCTGTGTGTGTGTTAATGTGTGTGTTCGTTTGTATGTGTGTGTGTGTGTGTGTCTGTGTGTGTGTGTGTGTGTGTGTGTGTGTGTGTGTGTGTGTGTGTGTGTGTGTGTGTGTGTGTGTTTGTGTGTGTGTGTGTGTGTGTGTGTGTGTGTGTGTGTGTGTGAATCTTTGTGTGTTTATGCGTGTGTGTGTGTGTGTGTGTGTGTGTGTGTGTGTGTGTGTGTGTGTGTGTGTGTGTGTGTGTGTGTGTGTGTGTGTGTGTGTGTGTGTGTGTGTGCATAACACACGTCCCCTTGGCTTCAGAAGGCCCCGGGTGCATCGGCAGCCAGGCTGACGTCTTTGGCTCCCTCTATATTTTATTACTCTGTGGGCCAGGCTCTGTTCACACTGCCTGCGGCCTGCCTCCACTGGAGGTTATTATGGCTGTACAATTTCAAAAGCAACCACAAACAAACAACGTTATTCATAGAAAACAATAAATCTGAACATAATATATATGTTAAAATATTCAAATTATTGAAAAAAAAAAAACAGTAACGATATCCACAAGATGTAAACATTCATAAATTTTATTTCCACTGATTTGTAACTTTTTCCAGCTTATTTACGTATATCAGATGTTGGTTGTGGTTTGCGCAGCTACGGCAGGTCTCAACTGGGTAAGCACTACCTGTAAAAACTGCAGTGAGTTTAGAAGGTGGCTGACCCAAAGGTTAGGACTATATTGGATAACACGGCTGTAACCTTAAACTCTGACCGGGAACTCCTCTCTCACCCACCTAGAGCATATGTTGCGTTTGAAAAGTTGTTGGACTGCCTAGTGTTGCACAACAGTTCCAAATCAAGCACAACATTTTCCAACTCATACATAAGATAATTGGACATCTTATTTATATTATTTAGCTCCATACTAAATATAGTGCACTTGGAAACCTTTGATCTGGCACAAAAGGAAAGACATTAACAATTTCAAACCTACGTCTTACAGACTGTCAAATTATGTGATTAAGGACTGCATCTTATTCAAGGTTTAACTGTGAGTGAAGATGATCAACATTTTTACATGAAAAGAAAATTACATGCAGAATTATTAATAGCTCCCCCCCCCCCCTCCCCCTAGCAGGGGACCCTTCAGAAACATTAAATCTTTCAGCCAAAGAGATGGTGACGCATTTGGATTAGAGGAGAATAGCTTAGATACATTTTGACAAGTCCTGTCTGTCTGGAGTCCCCCACACCTCCAAACCCTTGACAATTGACTGCAGGCATACTAAGACCCTGTACTGCTATAAGGACATGTCCCCTGCCTGGGGTGCCCCTCCCAGCCTAATTTCCCCCAGACCTGGGCCCAGCCCCAAGATGATTTAAGACAAGATGGCTAGCAGGAGGACGTTTAGAGGGCTACCTTTTTGAAAAAAATCGAATCTCATCAGTGTCCTTCTGTGTGTCCCTCCTGTCCTCTCTTTTTCTGTCTGAATCTCTCTCTCTCTCTCTCTCTCTCTCTCTCTCTCTCTCTCTCTCTCTCTCTCTCTCTCTCTCTCTCTCTCTCTCTCTCTCTCTCTCTCTCTCTCTCTCTCTCTCTCTCTCTCTCTTTCTTTCTTTCTCTCTCTCCCTCCCTCCCTCCCTCCCTCCCTCCCTCCCTCCCTCTCCATCTCCGTCTCGTCCTGGGCCGAGCTCCAGCTCTCTAGAATTAAATGGATGGCTTGTCGTATATCGGACGAACTGGGGAATGTTTTTTTTATGGGATCCAGCGTCCTTCTGTGAGCCCTCCTGCACTTGTTTCACTCTGTCTCTGTCTTTGTCTATTTATCTCTCTGTCTCTTCCCTTTGCTCCATCTCCTCAGCACCGACTCCCAGATTAATAATTCAGATCTCCTTGGTTACCGTGACGCCAGTGTTTGCTGGATCGTGTCCAAATGAGTCAGTCCAATCCATTTCAAAAGGTCATGACCTTGTCTGGTGTTGTCTGAGACAAACTGGTGTTGTGATGCTCAACAGATAACCCCTAACCCTGGTTGAATTCATGGGCTACATTTCCTCAAGTTTATTTAAGATCAATGTTACCATAGAACATAGTGCTGAGAAATACAACACTAATAAATAATGAAGTTTAGGCCTATAAGGTTGATGGGTATGCCAATATGGACTTAAAGGATGTACATTTCACAGAAGACATCACAAAGAAAGTTTTCAACACTCTCTTTCTTGAAGATTAGAGGGAACTTCTCTTTCTATGCACTTGGTTTGAACCCGATCTTTGGCTCTCCATTAAAAAGAGCTGTCCATTCTCTTTCATAGCATCTTCCTTCAGTCGCCTTACCGTCTTCGTTTAAAGCTCTACTATGTAACTTTTCTCACTGCATTCTTTACTTTTGTGAAAATGTATGTAGGGTAAAACGTTTTTAAAACAAAAGCATTCTATTCAACACTGTTGCAGGGAATAGTGCAGACCAATGGAAAATCCAATGATGGAATGTCACACATAATATTGAGTAAAGGAAACCGATTTCATTTTGTGTTTGTGTTTTTATCACCTACAAAACAATTCCCATTTATAACCTGACCTGACAGGCTAGGCTACTTGCTTCGTAATTTGTTTTTTTGGTGTCCTTGTTACATTCTCACTCTTTAATGCCACCTGTGGCCACGAGAGGCCGCTAATGTAATGAATTCCATAGTATTTCCTTAATCCTTTTATAGACAGTATATGACTATTTTAATCTCAAATATTGTCCTCATTATGACGTGGGATGATGTGTGTGTTTTAGGAGTTTGGCCTACAACAACCTGGAGACGCTGCCCAAGGATGTGTTTAAAGGAATGGACGCCTTGTCTAAAGTGTGAGTACGATCTGGCATTTAAAATGGGAACCTGTTCTTAAAATAAGATAAGATAATATTTTATTAATCCCTGATGGGAAATCCAGGGGCAAAAGGAGAAATCACAGGATTTTTGTGTTTTAATAACACATGTAGATAACAATTGAACACAACCAAATTACAGAAGATTTATAGAGAATATGTCATACACAGAGTAGTAGAACAGTGGTAGTGGGACATATCTTCTGTCTCCGTAGAGACAGAAGATGTGTGATTATTAGGTGTCGCACTGAAGTTATAGTTGGTTGAGTGGACACCCACTTAAAAATGCAAAGTTTTAAATGTATTCATTCTATGCAAACTTTATTATAGTTAAAATCTTCCCTTCTTTTCTCTTTTTTTCTCACTTTCACATGCCATGAGTTTCCCCTATGGGATTAAATATTTGATCATGTCTAGTGCACTGATAACATGTAGGGATACTTAGATTGACCATATGTGTATTAGTGATGCGCAGTTATGGTATTTTCTCACCCAAAACTGCATATTGCTTAAACTGCTCCCGACCGCTACTCAAACCGCCATTTGTAAACAGAAGAAAACGACGACCAGGTCTGCTTCCCAACACGCTATTAAAAATGATGTCTGTCCCCTGGCGACCCTGCTGGGCCTTCTGCCATTTTTTCTAAGGCTTACATAAATAATAGTCAATGTTTGACTTCATTGCATGTTATGTGATTTGAACGTAAATAGAGAAAGCTTCTTATCAGGAAAAATACCAATACCAAATATTTAGGATAACATACAAGAAATAGCTGAAAGAAAGAAATGAAGAAGCTGATTTGAACTTACTAGCTATCGCAAATCACAGTGCTTGACATTAGGATGCTTGATTGCTTCATTGACAATTCCAGGGATCTCCGTGGCAACAACCTGGTGTGCGACTGTAAGCTGAAGTGGCTGGTGGAGTGGATGTTGCACACCAACGCCACCATGGACCAGATCTCGTGCAGCGGACCCTCCAGCCACCAAGACCAGAAGATCAACGACCTCGTGGCCGCCTCCTTCGACTGCATCAAAGCAGGTCGGCCCTCCCTTTCAGCGTCCACCCATCCATCCATCTTTAATCTAACGCCCCTGTCACACCTTGATTTGGAAAACGACGCATCCCAAATTTATAAAAGAAAATGAGGGAAACGCTGGCATACATTGGAATAACAAAATAGAATATTCATATACACCGTATTATACACCGTATTCATAACGAGTTTAACGTTAACATAACATATTAGTAACTATATACCTACATCCCTTCCCCTACCCATCCATTAATTTATCATCCATGCATGCATGCATTCAGTCAATTATCCATCCCTCTTTCCATCCCATCTATCTGTCTATCCCTCTATCTGTCTATTAATCCATCTATCTATCCCTCTGTCTATCCATCTA
This sequence comes from Gadus morhua, assembly GCF_902167405.1. Lineage (NCBI taxonomy): Eukaryota > Metazoa > Chordata > Actinopteri > Gadiformes > Gadidae > Gadus > Gadus morhua. The sequence continues at coordinate 18,229,386 of NC_044065.1, forward strand.
TCCATCTATCCACCCATCTGTCTATCCATCTATCTGTCTATCCATCTATCTGTCTATCCGTCTATCTGTCTATCCACTGTCCTATCTGTATATCCATCTATCTTTCTTATTACCTATCTGTCCCTCCATCCATTTGTCCATTAAGACATTATCCAAGCATTGATGCATTTGTTATTCAGCCTGTATTGATTGTCAGTAGAATGCTCAACAATATTGTAATATATAATTTAACTCAATATTGTCAAACTCTAATGCATTTGACTCTCACAAATCCACACACACACACACACGCACACACACACACACACACACACACACACACACACACACACACACACACACACACACACACACACACACACACACACACACACACACACACACACACACACACACACACACACACTAATGTAACAGGGAAATACCCTCACCAAGCTCCACGTTGTGGCTTGAGGCTGCACTGATTCATAATGATGTACACTTGAATACACAGAATCCCACAAAAAGGAAACACGGTACAGCAGTCCACTTGGCTGCGTTGCTATATTGTTGTTATCTCTGTGATATCTCTGTATTGATGTTATCTTGATTTTATCTTATCACACCATCTAAATGTTATCCCGACGTCCTCCAGAGTTTGCCGCCTACCAGGCGCTGAAGTTCGAGTCGATCTCGGTGGAGGCGTTTTCCTTCGGCGGGGAGCAGTTTGTGGTGTTCGCTCAGCCTTTCGCCGGGACGTGCAGCTTCCTGGAGTGGGACCACGTGGAGATGAACTTCAGGATCTACGACACCATCGAAGGTCTCTTAGAAAGCACTACAATGTACCACAAGTCGGGCGGCATGTGGCTCCGGAGGTGAGGCGGGTTGGCTAGCAACCAAAAGGTTGCTAGTTCGATCCCCGGCTCCTCCTAGCCGAGTGCCGAAGTATCCCTGAGCAAGACGCCTCACCCTGACCGCTCCTGACGAGCTGGCTGTCGCCCTGCATGGTCGAATCCAGACGCTATCTCAGCAGCTTAACTCATATATAATAATCTCTCTCGTCAACCCTTCCTGTCTGTCCCTCCCTCCCTCTCTCTCACCACCCCTCCCTGTCTCTCTCTCCCTACCTCTCTCTCTCTCTACGCCCCCCTCTCTCTCCCAGGTACCTCCATCGTGGTGTGCAAGCCCATGGTGATCGACGGCGCTCTCTTTGTCGTCGTGGCGCAGCTTTTCGGCGGCTCTCACATCTACAAGCGCGACACGTCAGCCAACCGCTTCATCAAGATCCAGGACATCGACATCCTGAAGATCCGCAAGCCCAACGACGTGGAGGCCTTCAGGGTGGACGGCGAGTTCTTCTTCGTCATCGCCGACAGCTCCAAGGTGGTGGAGAAGTTTCATATTTCTGTTGTCTTTGATGTCTTTTTGTTAAAAGAAACAGGGCACCATTCTTTCAACTGAAAGGGTCAACGCTGGCCATCACCTCGTGGTGTCCACTTATTTGAAAGACCCCCATTCTACCCCCGCCCTACAAAAGACATTTGTGGGAAGCACAGTGAAGATGTTGGACAGTTTGACAACTGATGAGCGCGTCCATTACTTATTAAGATCTTTCTGGCCAACACCATGGTTGCTGGAACCATGGTGGCTAACGACCGATTGTGTCATCATATTTCAATACAATAAGAAAAGTGTCCTACGTAAAATAAATAAAGCTAGCATGAAACGGCTGAAAAACAAACGGATTCAAACAAAATAAAACCAAGATCTTTGACCTCCTGGCAGGCCGGTTCCACCACAGTCTACAAGTGGAACGGCAACGGCTTCTACTCGCACCAGTCGCTGCACCCGTGGTACCGCGACACGGACGTGGAGTACGTGGAGATCTCCAACAAGGCCCACCTCATCCTGTCCAGCAGCTCCCAGCGGCCCGTGGTGTACCAGTGGAACCGCGGCCACAAGCGCTTCGACCGCCGCACGGACATCCCCGAGATGGAGGACGTCTTCTCCGTCAAACACTTCCGCATCAAAGGTCAGACTTTGGTTGCATCGGCAAATAAAAACGACGTGTTACGCACCACCTGCTTTTGGGATGTATACTCCGGTATAGTAAGCCACTTCTGATAAAAGGGCCAAATATATATTATATCAACATGTAATACCCTACATATCATATATTATTAATCGAATACGGACACATTCTGTTCACAGCTTCTTACTATGTGTGGCCATATTCTGTTCCAAAAAGAGTTGAGGCGGAAATAAATGGAATAGAAACGAAGATGGATTTCCACATGATATTATGCAGAACTCTATGTTGAGAATAACTTTTAACCCCTTCTCAACCCATAACCATCCTAACACAGTGCCAGGGAATAATCCAGAGTTCCCGCCCGCAAAAATCCAGAATAATAATTGTAGTTCCTTTAATTTTTTTAAAGAGTTAAACTTCCATTATATCTTCCCCCCTCACCCTGGCAGAAAAACCGCTGACTCCCAGCATGGCCCAGCCGTCTCTCCGGCCCCAGGCCGTGTGTTTCCTAAAGACAAATTCTCTGGGGTCCGTATCCAATGCATTAACCAGTGTTTTTTATCTCCTGGAAGGTGAGGTCTTTATCTGCCTGACAAGATTCATTGGCGACTCCAAGGTGATGCGTTGGGACGGCGCCATGTTCAAAGAGGTCCAGACCTTCCCGTCCCGAGGCTCAATGGTCTTCCAGCCCGTTGCCATCGGCAACTGGCAGTACGCCATCTTGGGCAGTGATTACTCACTGACGCAGGTCTACCAGTGGGACTCCGTGAGGGGCCAGTTCGTCCACTCGCAGGAGCTGAACATCCAGGCCCCTCGCGCCTTCGCCACCGTCGCCGTTGACAACCGCCACTTCCTGCTGTCATCCAGCTTCAAGGGGAAGACCCAGATTTACCAGCACCTCATGATCGACCTCAGCGACTGATCGCTATGAGTTGATATGTTTACCGCTGGGGTAAGTGTGGGTATGAGATGTTTTGTTCTTAGATTGAATGAAATGTCGAATGGATCGTTTGAATCTCCCTTTCACGGTGAGCGTTTCAGCAATTCACTTTTTCTAAGCAAATATTGTGCAATTTCTCTTTGGTCTGTATAACTGCTTTCTGATTTGGTGACAGTTTATTTTTAATAAAAATTGCGAACCGACTATCTTGCAGGTAAGGAGAGATTTAAAGCACTTTTTGCAGCCCGTGTTAGCTCCCTATAGAAACATTGAAACCATATCAATATAGAGCTTTTTAGTAACCATGGCAGGTATGTAGCCGAGTTGTCTTATAATGCACATACATATAGTGATATAGTCACATTAATCTCTAAAGGCAAACCGTAGTATCTGCACATTATGGCAAAATTCTCATTCAATGTAATAAGATGATGAAGAAGAGGTTAATACGTGATCTTTGTTTTACTGAATTGAAGTGGATTTTCCAACAAAATACTTCAGTGTCTCTTTTAATCTCATAATCTACATTCTTAAACATTCAGACCTCTAAATTAAGTGATTAAAACCAAATAGAATGTAGCAAGAAATACTTTTTTTCAAGGCATCTGTATCGAGACACCAGTTACTGCACAATGCCGTTGTACAGTCTTTGTATATTTGGGGTCATGGGTCAAAATTATTTGGGATTTCATTTTTGGTGATCAAAATGCTGATTGAATCGTTTAGTAATTGTCTTTCTTCTCATCTACCTACAACACAAAACTTCTGTGTCGCTGTTGATGCGGATACTGCAGTTTGCATTTGTAGGGCAGTATAGCTATTATAGGCAGACGTTGTATTCGTAGGGCTAACACCTGGTGTATCTCATTAAGTCAATTATTACTCTGTATAGGCTTGCCGAAGCAGTATATGTGCTCACAATAACATCATGAGATACACCTGTGTTCGCCCTACTATTAAACCTCTGTGATGTCTTAGTGAAAATATTTGATCATAAATATTTTTGATTTTATGTGATTATGATTATTTAGTTATTATTTGGACCGGGACAGGATCAAATATCCTGTGTGACATATTTTCACGCATACGTCCAACCTAGTCTCCAAATGTTTAATCACAGTTTAAGGAGAAATACACAACATTCAGCATTTCGATTTTGAAACAAATGTCAAATAATCTTGCAGTAAATTTGCATTAAGTAGTGGCAATTATTTGTATTTATTAATGTGTTTGCTCGTTGTCTAAGACCAGACAAGGAGCTTGAATTTAACATTAGTATTTTCATCCTGACTGGAGGCTGTACTGTAGATGGCACCTTTGATCCAGTACCTTAATCAATTATTTAAATCCTACACAAATATATACTCAACATGGAGCTTATTCTGTCAATAGGTTCTGGGCAAACATCTTGACCTGTTTCTGAACAGACTTCCAACCTAAAGAAATATTGGCTAACTGTCATGGAAATGATTTAGCAGTGGCGGACAAGTATTCCTATCCTAATGTAGTGGACATAGAAATACCCTACCCTAAGAACCTTTGACACAATTAATACTTGCGTATCAAAAGTAAAAAATACTAATATTGTAACCCCCATGTTTTGGTATGAAGTCACATTCTATTTTTTTATGCAAAGTAAGCCCTGTCGGTCAAGGATCCTATTTTGGTTCACCTATAATATTATGTATAAGGGTTTTTATTTTAACTCAATACAGGCCAATCCCGTTTTTATTTTAACTGAATACAGGCCAATCCCTTGTACAAATATTTTCTTTGACATGTAGTGGATTAAAAAAGTATTTCCCTAAATCCTTATGAAATTGAATTCCTTAAGCACCTTATGAATATCTCTGGATTGTACTTGGTGTAGGACTTTCCACCAGTGCACTTCAGCACAACTAGAAGAATTCATGCTACAGAAACCCTCAATAACACTGAAAGCTCCAGAGGGAGGCCCGTGTGCTAGAAGCCGCCCTCTGTAGCCCTCTATCTCTCTCTTTCACCCCCCTTTCTCCCCCGCAGACAAAGCAATTGTTGTCTTTACACTCGTAAGCCTATCTGTAAAATAACCGCTGTTTGTTGTATCTTTTCACACGTCAAACTCATTCAACCTTGAGGAAACACACACACGCACACATCAACACACTCCTTTTGTTAATAACATGGTCACCCAAGTCCATCTGCCAAATTAATTGTTTACGTTTTTATAATGCTTGTAAAGTAATTTATATGATACTGCTTTTGTATGACGATAGATGGGACTATATTTCAAGTGGTTTGACTTTCATACGTGTCATTTAGATAGAGAACAACTTGAATAACATGCAACAAACTAGTGTGCTAGCTCACTCATAGGCCTCTTTGTGTCAACAAGATTTAGCAAAAATGTACTAGAAAATATAATAGCTTTTGGTAGCTCTTTGTTAATAGTCCTACTTGATGTGTCGTATCATGTTTATAAAATGTCTGAAATAAACAAATGTAAATCTGTTTGGATGTCTTGTTGCAGAACATTTCCGTGTACAATGTATGGCTGGATTTATAGACTTATTTGTCATGCGCTTTTGGTACAACAACATAGGCCTGGTTGTTAATAATAATGTAGGCTGCCTATCATACAGTAGACATTATTATTGTCAATAATAACAACTTCTACTTTTGATATTGACTACATTCATTCATTCATATACATTTATGTTACTCAAATTGTAATGATATAAATATTTTCTAAGTTATATTGTTATAAAAATGTGTTTTAGTATTTTTTTTTTCAATTCCACTGCTGTCCTGTAGCCATGCTTTCTGCAGGTTCACCCGAATGTCCCATCTGGGAATCATAATTTAATCTAATAGTTTATAATGAAAAGAGATAACAAGCAGGACAAACGAGGATATCCTAATACCCTATTTGTGAGTGTTATCCTATCCTATGTAGTGGGGTGTCACGCCACTGGGCTGTGTGGGAACCATTGGCTGGGAACCTGAGAACTCATAGGGTAAACACGAGTCAGGGTACTGGGGAGGGAGGGAGAGGAGGGAAAGTTTTGGTTGTCCCGCAGGAGTCGGGTTGTGTTTTCGTTCTGCCCCCTGTAGGTACAAAGCAAACAACGCATGCTACTCATTAGCACAAGCCACCAAGGTTACACATTAACCAGAGACGAGTACTTCCCACGGAAGCCTGAGTCAGTCTCCCCAAGGCATGCTGCCGTCCAGCCGCTACTCCTCACCATGGACGACCGCACTGAGCGAGGCGATCAGATGATAGGAGAGGACCGGGCGCTACGCGTCGTCCCCCGCCGGGCCGAGGCGGACGTCACGGTGGTCTTCCAGAAGGCTGGCCACGACTGCGAAGACGAAGATGAGGATGTTGAATGTGCAGCTGAGAGGATTAGTTTGCAAACGAACAGCCATATTCGACCTCATGATGACGATGGAGAGGCAAGCTTTGATTATGCTGATGATGAGGAGGAGGCGAAGACGAGAGGAAGGAAGAAGAAGAGAAGACTGTGCCCACCTGTGATGTGTTTTACGAACCGGCAAGGCGAGGACCAGAAGCATCCAGGAGACAGCTTTGGGAACGGTATGCTGGCTTGTCTTTTAATAAAGAATATTAATAATAATAAAACAACCGCGAAATAATCGGGATATACTTTTGAATTAGTTTGTATCCACTGTGTAACTTTGCGGTGGAAGGAGATCGGAGATCGACGCGCGGTCAGAGAACCAACATTACCTACGTCAGGCGCTGCCGTACGTTGCGCAACTGACGTAGGTTATTAAAATCGATTTATAATAATAACCCTCAGAATGAAAGCTGTAGATCAGGGCAGGGATCCAGGGTGGTTGTAGTAAACTATGATCTTAACGACGGCTGACGACGTTATTATAGGGCCATAACTGGTCAAGTATGGGCTAGTGTGAGGCTGCTTCTACGTTTACAACATCCCTCAGGAGAAAGGATGACTCTGCAGTTTTCCCATTAGACTGCTGGGACAGGGCCTTAGCCCCGGGCAAAACTTCACATTAGACTTGGGAATATTCACTTCAATTCAATTTTAGCCCAAAAAAATATATATCATGCGTTCATCAACAATAGTAATATTCATCATCGATTATATTACTATATCTTATTAGGCTCATATCTTAGTTTATGATTAGTATTTCGACTTCTCTAATTGTATTGTTGAAAAAGATATCTCTACATTGCAAACATTCAAATATACTTGTTATAGTTGTATTCCCCTAGAAGTAAGTTGCTATTAACATGTTATATCATATAAGGTTATAATATGCTAAAAGTATAATCATAATCATTTTACTCTCTTGTGAGGGTAAAAGTCATGAAAGTAAAACAATATTTTTTTTATTCAATATACATACTGTCAAAAGTATCACATATTCTGCCCGAACAGCATAGTATTATTAATTTGATCATTCCTGATAAATGATCACAATCAACAAAAGGCAAGAAGTATTTTCTGTCTGCAGCAAGGTCTGTTTACTTTTAGTGCTGTAACCTTTGAAAAGAAGGTCACATCCCTGCTTGATGTGATCTTTTGACAACAAGGGTAGACTATAGTGCAGTACTACTCTAAGATACGCATCTGTAGTTTCTGCCATCTTATAGACGGTCAAAGTATTTGGGAGATGACAAAATCAGTTTAAGTCAATAAGTTGAAAGTGTTTATTTGCTTTATTTACTGTAACTAAAAATAGATTTTGAGGCATGTATTTAGTTAGGCTGTGGCAGGTTTACGTTTGAATGTAATACAGTGGTTTAGACTGAGGTAGATTTAATGAGCATACACCACCCTAGTGCCTAGCCTACCCTTCTCTCCCGGAGTCATGTTGATACACTCACATTGAGTTAAACACACAGTCACTGCCTCGGTTTCCATGATAATAAGAGCTCTATGGAGAGGTATAACCTGAGATGTGTACATAAACAATGAATGATTTTCAAGACACACAACACACACACACACACACACACACACACACACACACACACACACACACACACACACACACACACACACACACACACACACACACACACACACACACACACACACACACACACACACACACACCAGGGGGCCCTGGCCAAATGATTAAATCCTGGTATTTTCTGTAGTTTCTGTCTCACTCTTTTATACCTTCACACGCCCAGGTGGTCATTGTGATAAATCTGCGCTCTCGCTCTCTCTCCCTCCCTCCATCCCTCCCTCCCTCCATCCCTCCCTCGCTCTTCTTTTGTCCCAGGACCACATTCGTCTGAAGTTACCTTGCATTTCAAATCCTTCCTCTTGCTCCCCTCCCTCTGTGCTCTCGTCATTCTTCCAGGGGTGGTGGCGGCGGTGGTGGAGGAGGAGGCGGAGGGGAAGAAGAAGAGATGCCCGGGCCTGGGCTTGTTCTACGGCCTCCTGTCCACCATGTTCTTCTCCATCATCGCGCTGCTGGTGAAGACCATCAAGGACGTCCACTCCATCGAGATCAGCGCCTTCCGATGCTTCTTCCAGATGCTCTTCGTCTTGCCCCTCCTCATTTACCACAAGTGAGCACTGTTCACGGTCACTTACCATGCAGCATGGCACCCCACGAGGGTATTGTACCTGGAATAGGCTGAAAAGGTGCGGTTCAAGCGTGTGAATTAGAATTCACAATAAGTTCAACACCAAGTTCAAGCTCAACCTGGTGGTACTTCTTAACCAGGAATGAGTAAAGCAGAGTAGCGAAGCCAGCCGCTGCCATTCTGATTTGAATGAGGGGGAAAGCGCAAGATAGCGCCTTGGAATGTGCAAGGATGACCTGCTGAAGTTGATTCTCAAAGTGAAGGGATTCCATTACCAAATGTGTGGTATAACACATGGTCATTCTGTACAATCTGTACAATCATTCTGTACATTCTGTAGAAAGTTTTTGCAAAAAGGCAAGGGTAATCCTATCAGGGACTGGCATAGCAGGAATAATAAAGAAAAGTGTGCATGTATAAGTACCGGTACTTCAAAATATGAAATAGGTAATTAATTTATCAGTACTCTGTTTGAAGATATTGACTGATGCACACTTGATATTTATACCTATATTGTAAAGCATCCATCTATTCATCCTCATATCATCCATCAATCCAACATACCCTCCCTCCATACAATCATCTCTCCAACCATGCAGTCCTATCCTCAGCATTGGGCAATATTGATGTAGTCATCTGTCTTTCCATCCATCTCTCTGCGTTTATCCATCGTCCACACACTTCCCTCTTCTGATTGTATTTACTATTTTGTGTTTTTATAATTGTTATCATCGTATCTTTTGTTAAGCACATTGAGCTGCACCTGTGTATGAAATGGGCTACATAAATAAACTTACCTTACCTTACCGTACACACCTTCCATCCATTCATTCTCAGATCAGAATATCATCCATCTATCCTTTATTCCCTAATCCATTCAATTATCTCTTCATCCACCCATCCTTCCATTCATCCATCAATCTGTCCATCATTCCATCCATCAAAAGGTCCTTCCATCGATGTATTAAGCCATCTGTCCGTCCATCCGTCCCTCTTTGTATCCATCCATCTCCCATCTGTCCGCCAGAACCGGGTTCTTGGGTCCCCGGGACAAGCGCATCTTCCTGGTCCTCCGGGGCTTCCTGGGCTCCAACGCCATGATCCTGCTCTTCTACGCCGTGCAGCAGATGCCCCTCGCCGACGCCACCGTCATCATGTTCAGGTGAGAGCATCTAACCCTGACCCTGACCCCCTGACCCTGAACCACCTTACCCTGACCCTGACCCTGAACCTGAACCACCTGACCCTGACCCTGACCCTGACCCTGAACCTGAACCAGCTGACCCTGACCCTAACCCTGAACCACCTCGAGGGTACTGTTTCCCTTCCTACATCCCTCCACCATAGAGTTGTCAACGATGTGTGTGCACAAATGTCTGGCCGGTTCTCAATCCACCATAACAGATATCCTCAAAGAGCGTTTCACTCACAATCAGCCGATGGATTAGCCTGACAGCACAAGACCAAGTCGCAAGTGTGTACAAGGCTGGAACCTCTGGACGTCATGGGAAAGACCAAAACTAATCAGAGGAACAAACGGTGTGACACATCAGCAGCAGCCGTCTGGTTTCATGAGAATGTCTCAATGGCACTCCCGTAGGGCGCTTAACCAACTCTAAACCTTCACTTCACTCAACCCTCTCTAACCTATTACCTACATGTAACCGTCCCTAACCTAAAGCGTAACCTTTTTGAACCGTAAACATCAACATAACCACAAAACACAACCACAACCTTTTTAATACTGAGTGATAGGTCCACACATTGATATGTCCTCATCACATGCCTGGCTGGGTCTGTTCAGTCCCTCCCTTGTTTTTTTCCGTTGGTACTCCTTCCTGGAGAATTGTCCTGGTGTAATTTCCTGGTTTGAGAAAGAATCCATTGTCTGTGTCATACCACGCAGACCGGTAACAAGGAAGACCTTTAGTCAGGAATGAGGAAGACAAGCTGGTTTTCATCGCCCCCTCATGAACATGTGCAACATTGCCACCTTTTAACTTTTCTCTCTTCTCTCTCTTCTCTCTTCTTTCCCTCGCCCGACTCCAACCTCCACCTTCACGCCTACTCGTACCACGACCCTTACCCCTTACCCCTTCGCCCCCCTCCCCACCACCCACCACCCGTCCTCAGTAACCCAGTGTTCACGGCCCTGCTGGCGTGGATCTTCCTGAAGGAGAAGTGCACCCTGTGGGACTGCTTCTTCACCGTCTTCACCCTGACCGGGGTCATCCTCATCGCCCGGCCGCCCTTCCTCTTCGGGGAGCGCCCCCCAGGCATCGAGGGGAACTACACCAACCACATCAAGGGCACCATCGCGGCCTTCGCTGGTGAGATGGGGTTGGAAAACCCCTGGCGCTGTGGATCAGTGTATTGATAATCATGAGGAATTTTACACAATATCAATGAATATCACAATATGCGTACGACAGTTCTCAACAGTCTAACCCCGGTTCATTACATTGAAGTGTCTGGAGATTGGCCGGTATAGTTTAAGCAAGTTTAACTTTATAGTTTCACACTTCATATTGGGATAATTCTTAAAGGGACTGTGAACCCAAAGTCATTTTATGTGGGTTTTAAACTTGGCAATATGGCTTTTACGATGTCCAATACAGTAATATACCATATTGTCACAGACACTAAAATAAGACATAATTTGGTCATTTGGACAAGACAGGTGCAAAACGTTTTTGCCACTGTACACCGACACGTTCTACTCTGCACCAAACTCAAGCTGTGACCTTTTCGAGACGTCAAAGGGCCTCAGATGTCTAGACGAAGTGACGCCAGCAGGGAGGCGTGTGTGGACGTGTGGGGCTCCGTCTGGGCAGAGATAGATGTAATACGATTCATCATAATACGATGTGTGTGTGTGGCTCATTTCATGAACAACATCACTCATTATTATCATGCGTCTTATTATTATTGTCATAATTCCCGCATCCTTCCTAGAAGTAAAAAAATTTTTTTTTAATCTCAATGTTCAAATGCCTCACGTAAATGGCATATCTCCTCGACATAATTTATTCCTGATAAGTTTAGTTGATAAGTTTTCAAGATGATATCATAGCATTCAAAGAAAATAAAGGACGATATTGCATTATTGCCCAGGCCCAACCACCAGGTCCCGAAAGTGAACGGTAAGGCGTTACGGACCGATTCTAGCTTTGAAACCCCGTTTTACAACGTTGCCCCGAGTTGCGGATTATCCCAACCAAAAAAAGTAACCTGAAAGCGAAACCACCGCCGCCGACGGACATAGACGCTGTTTGTCGGGCTTTGTTTGTATACCCAGTTGACCAGTGGTCCGTCCTCAGGGGCCATGGGGGCGGCGTGCACCATGGTGGTGCTGCGCAAGATGGGCAAGAGCGTCCACTACTACCTCTCGGTGTGGTACTACGCCGTCATCGGCCTGGCCGAGTGCCTCATCGTGCTCGCCGTGCTGGGCCAGTGGGCCCTGCCGCCGTGCGGCCGCGACCGCTGGATCCTCATGCTGATCGCCGTGCTGGGCATCGCCGGCCAGGCCTTCCTCACCAAGGCCCTGCAGATCGAGAAGGCGGGCCCCGTGGCCCTCATGCGCACGCTGGACGTGCTGCTGGCCTTCGTCTTCCAGTTCGTCTTCTTCGGCCGGGCGCCCTCCTGGTGGAGCCTGGGCGGAGCGCTGTGCGTGGTGCTCAGCACGGTGGGCGTGGTGCTCAGGAAGTGGTACAGGAACACTCACAAGTGACGCGGCGGCCCGCGGCTAAAGGGACGAGGGGAGGAGCGCGGCCACGTCGACCGGTACCCGGGCGGGAGCGGATCTCGGAACGAGCGCGCCCTACGTGACGTTGGAGTGAGGCCGGAGCAATAGCACAGAAGACCCTTTTAAAACAAAGTATTCAGGTAGTGTCTTTACATTTATGAACGATATCGATAGTTTACTTTTACGCTGTTCTTATTTTGAAAGTGCCTTGATCGCTGAACTGTACTATCCCTGGTCCAAATCGTTGAGAATCTCTTTTTGTCTTCAATTTAAAAAGAATCTAGTGAAAGACTGCAAATATAAAGTATTTATATTTATTATCTTTTTACTTGGTAGATGATTAACCTATGGTTTAAGGTGTATTCTTTTTTGTAATTGTATTCATAAAATGTTATCTCGGTTTGGGGAACCATAGTACGTTTTTGTTGCTTAAAACCGTGATGACCAAAATGGGTGCTATCACCTAAGTAAAGAGAGGTTAAGAGCAGGTCAATGTTGAAAGCGTTAGTTTAATGTGCCAGTTAGTTGCTCGCTAACTTACTGTTTTAACATTGTGAAATACAACTGAATGCCATTTTTCGTGGAAACCAGCCCCTCCCATTGAACTCTTAAAGTACGTCCAACTGTAATAAAAAGTCACCTCGTGCCAGATAACGATTAGAGCATATGTCCTCTGTCAGGGAGCCAAGATAAGTGAAACCAAAGTTTTAGTAGTATTAATAGTTAGCTAACCTAATAATTAAAGGGCCACCAGCTGTGAGTGTGATTAGGCATTGCAAGCTATTTTAAAATCGGCCGTTCCCTGGGCCCTAGTGACATCACTAGTGGGCGTGTCCACTAGTGGACACGCTGGATAGGTCAGTGCACCTGCCTACCCAGTGGGCTGTAGCAAGTGTTGCTTATCTATCCATCAACGGCTTGTAATGGCTAATCACACTCACACCTGGTGGCATGATATCACCCCTTTAACCATTTTTTCTATATATAAAGCAGTTGCATGCATAAGCCTTGAAACCTTATTTATTTTGTTGATTTATGTTTTAGAACTTCCGAGTTGAAAATGTACTTGAATACTACACGAAACTAACGCTACATTCGCACTCTTTGTGTGCTTTGCTCTGTTAAAACCATATTATTCTGTCCTTTTTTATGTAGCGCTACAAATTTGAACCCAAATTCTTTAATCAAACATACAGCAGCTTTAAATAAGTGTCTATCTTAAATGAAAGAAAATTTGATTTGATTTGATCTGAACGATTTTTTGTGTTTTCATTTTCAAAAGGTATATCCTTCCAGTATTTACAGTAAACTTCATAGTTGTGCTAACAAGCACTAATTATATTCGTAGAATCTAAGACAGAATTCATCTAGATTGATAAGCATTTAGAAGGTTTTATGTCAAAATGAATGCAGCACCATAATCAGTTGATGAATGCAGCACCATAATGGTTTAGTTACTTGAAAATAACACTAAAGTGGTGCAGTGGTCGAAGTACAACAGTAGAAGGAAAACATTTTTGCAACATCGGTGAATACTTATATATATATATATATATATATATTTATACACACATACATTCACACTGGAACAACAAGCTCAGCTTCATCAAGGATTGGATCTATAGTAAGATGTGCTAATTTTTATGTGGAGTCGTGACATCACCGATAAACACATTGAATTAACAGACAACCCTTATATTTTCTTTAATATTACCTAAAAGCAATGACATTTTGCTCATAGTATTTGTTTGACCTTATTCACAAAACATTTGAGTCCTATTTGTATGTAGCTTTAATATAAGTGCTGTATAATAGTTCAACATTTATCGTATCGAAATGTATTTTCTGTGATCTTCAAAAAAACGATTTATATTTCTGTGGTCCAGTGTTTTAATGCATTAATATTTCAGCATATTTTTTTATTGATAAAGAAAGTTTACTAATAAGCTAAAGAGCACATTTTAAAGAGTAACCAAACACAAAAATAACAACCAGCGCGACAGTACCATCTCTGGTCACACAGGGTATTGCCGTTGTTGTTTTTGATTGGCTCAAATCTATGCCATCCTTATATTATTTGTGCTATTGAGTCATAAGGGTAAGGAAAAATCCTGATTTTCCAAGATGACTAATTCATTACATACCATATAATCGTCAGAGACTCCTTGATTATTTATGGGTGAATTTAGATTGTAATGTTAATGGTGCTTAAACTTTTTGAGAAATTTAATATTTAATTTATAAGGTAATGGTAAATAAATAACTTGCTATCAAATGATTATCCCCACTTCACATCTCTATAGAGTTGACAATGGCTACCCAAGTGGTTCCTAATAGTCTGAAAGTCTTAGCTCCAACTTGAACTTGAACTTCTGTCAAATGTAATTATGTGTTGATTTGGCTCTTGGAGTGAGTTTTTGTTGAAATGATAACTCACTGTGATAGTTTTTCTATTTTTCTTTTGAATGTCATTCAGGAATCAAACTTGAACTCACAAAAGTTTGTAGATCTGCTTTTCACACACATTCCAAGTCATCAGGAATCCGCCATTGAATTCCTGGTCAAAAAGTACAACTTCCTTGGAATGTGCTTTTGGAACTTTGGAATAAAATTCCAAAATCGAACTGAAAACCCCTTTAATGCTCAATTTAAAGCACCTTCTTCAAAGAGTTATGTTTTTAAAACTTGAAGTTCAATTGTGGCTTAAAAGACGTCTACCTGTGCACTATGCAAGTAACTTACAATGTGTTTCTGAATATTTTGGTTGTATTAGTTTTTTCACTTAGTTGGCTAAGTGAAAAACTAAGTATAATCATTATACAGCTCTTAATTCAGCTCTTTTTAGCTGTATTGTTGATTAATAGCTTTTATTGACTGACACTATTTTTGACGGATGTATATTTATTCTACAGTAGCTGCTCAAAAGTACCTTATTCATGGTAGCATTGTTGTGACTTTATATCCAACTCATCCGTTCCTTTCACAGAATTCACTGTTAGAATTGTAGTTAGAGTTTCTCAACATTTTTGAAGATCTTGTATGACATTGCTTTTACTAGAAAAATGACAAATAATTACAAAGTAAATGGCCCCATCTTGTATTGATATACATTTGGTTTTAAGGTAATTACTTCCTAAGCTTGTTCAACTACCAACAAGCCTTACAAATTAATATTGAATCTGTTTTTTAATATTTTTATATCCATCCTTTATGAATTTTTATTTTAGTGTGTCTATATTGTCTTAGATTTTAAATATATTCTGAGATGTATATATTTCTACATGGTGATAAGGATTTTATTTAGACATTTCTGTGATTCATGAATAAAATACACGTAATTTTGTACCTGTATGGTTCTGTGGCCTTAACTGTGTATCTCAAATAGTCATTGTTACATTTCTACATGACACTAATAAATGGAGATAGCGTTGCCTGACTTCAATCCGGGTCTCCAGAACTGATAACCGACACCTTTCCTGTACTACATCTAGATGGCGGCTAGGTTCTGCTCTGAGGTTATAGTTGACAAGTAACAATTAAACTGATTTTTTTATGTTTCCTTCATGACCTAGGAATAAAAGGTTCCCATGGGGACCACCCCCATCTTTTGATTTGACTCTACTCTCAACTCAGATATTCACTTACCAACACATTCCATAATGTCCTTGGAGGAAGATGGGGCTGGCCCTTTTTCTTTGCCCACAATAACTATCACTGTTGAGGGGGTAAACTCTCAGCTTAGGAGGCTTCATAACAATAGGGCCCCTGGCCATGCCGGGATCATTCCACGCGTCCTTAAAGTATGAGCTGATCAGCTGTGCGGGGTGCTACATCATATGTATTCCTTGTCTCTGTCGGTGTCAGAAATTCCAGGAATCTGGAAAACATATTGTATTGTACCTTTGCCAAAAACAACTAATGCTAAGGCCCTTAAAGACCTATTGCGTTGATCTCACATGTGATGACAGGTTTATAGAGGACTGTGCTGGGGCATCTTAGGGTCAGTGCCTTTCAGGACCCACTTCAACTTGCTTAAAGGGGGGGTAGGTACAGATGATGCACTCCTTTATTTGTTGCATAGGGTGCACAGTTATCTAGAGCCGACTGCTGCATCTGTGAGAATATTGTTTTTAGATCTTTCTAGTGCTTTTAACACTCTACAGCAGCATGTTCAGTGTCTATGTGGTGCATACTTATTCATTTGTATCCATAGTGTATGTTGTACTGTTCCCTGTCTTGATGTGTCTACTGTCCTGTTGATGTATATTGCTGTGTGTAGTGGCTTGGTAGCAAAATAATTTCCCCCTTGTGGTTTGTTAGAGTGCAATAAATCAATAAATCGATCATCTGACAATCTGTCTATAGGGTGTACATGGTAACTCAAATCCTATATATATATATTTTTTTTTTTAGAAATAAACAAAATGCTTCAATAATCTGGACCATCTACTACATCATAATTCTATCCAAGTTTGGTGATCTGCCCCTCATTAAAAGAGCATGGCTATTAACTCTGATTGTGCTTTCATTGTGCCCCTAAATTGTATTTTCTTTTCCACTAGAGGGCGGTAGAAGTAAGAGTAAGGACGTTTCTGGACCGAATCTGTCCTCCAGCGCTCACCAATTACCAGACACATCCATGATGCGATGGGAGTCTGGTCACTAGAGTCACGGCATGTCTACACAGTCCATACGAAGATTTGTTCAGGCTCAGGCTTTATTGTGCAGACGTTACATATAAACCTACACAGCCCGCCCTGAATCATAACATCAGGGATACTTATTGCATTAGTTAAATTAACTTTTTAACTTTTTTCTTTAATTGTTTAACTACACTTTTAATTAACACCGATTATAGACAATTCGATGTTAGAGGAAAGGCGATGGCACAAAAGTTGTGGTGCGAGTTATTTGAGACGTTCCCTTAGGCCAGGGAATTCACTTATTCAGCGCATAGGCAACGCTTACCCTCTTACTCACTCCATGCTCTTGCGTGATCCACCCTAGTGGTAAAGAACAGAAAAGGAAGAAAAAAAGACAGGAGGTCTGCTCTGAACCACAGGGAAGAGAAAAAACCTTTACGGAGCTGCGTGGATTGCATGGTTGCATGTTGAGCAAGCGTCTAGAGAAAGGGGATATTCAGCTGTAGGACCTCGAGAGGAGCGACCCTGCAGAGCTCAGGAGGTCCCGCCACAGGATGGGCGCTCTCATAACACGATGGACAACGTGGGCAAACCTTTTGATTTGGATTGGAATAACAGGCGTCTGTGGTAAGGTTTTTAAAAAAAAAATCCATTTTGTTTTACTTTTATAGGCCTTATAGTGTTTCATGATGAGTGATCAAGTGGCATTGGATATTACGACGGGATGTAATCTTTTCACATCACGTTGACCGTTGACCACATGTTTTATAATGATAATTAATGCTAATCTCACTGGTCAGCTGTTTTGACGTGTTGATGCTGATGTTGCTGCTATTTTTAAAAAACTATTAAAACAACGATAGGACTATTTCTAGCAGTGTAAAAAATACCTAAAGAAACATTTTCTATTTAAGTCCAACTTTTAATAGAAGTATGTTCTGCTGAACAAACATGTAGTCTTTTCAATCTATAATGCCTATTTCTATGGTGAATATAGTAGGCCTATATATCTTTTCCAATTGTTGCTTCAAATTAAAGAGTCATCCATAACTACAACGATCAGCCTTGGTTTGGTTGCAGGCTCCAACGTGTGCACGTCCAGAGGGGCAAGCACGTGTAAGCAGTGCCTGGCCGTGCATCCCAGCTGTGCCTGGTGCTTCCAAGAGGTGCGTGTACAGCAAGTCTGCCGCAATCACTTCAAAGAAAGGTTTTGAAAATCCGGGTTAGGTACTGGCACAGAGTGGCACACTATCGGTCTGGGGGAGAGATTTGTACACAGTTTGGAATTTCCTTTCAAGTGATGATTGACCAACCGTTCACAATCACAACTCATCTCTAATCCACATCCCTGTGAACTTGTTGCTGACCTTTGCTGTCCATACACATTAATTAATTATTGATGTTATTTAATTCAACATTCCCATTTGGCAAGATTTAGAAACAAAGTAGAAGGCATAAAATGATTCAGTAGGCCAACATTTCGAGGGGCTACGGTAAATAGTCAGCTCTCTTCTCACTCCCTGTCAGTATAAGGGTAGCATTTCGCTCGCCTGTGATTGACAGGCAGGATAAATCACAGATCAGGAAGAGGTGCCCTTTCAGAAATGAGCCGGGAATGGTCCAAAAACAAACTTGTCTCACTAATATTTGACAGAGGGCTTTAACATTTCTAAGAAACGACAATAAAAAATACAGCATCTTAAAATAAGATTAAAGAAAACGGGTGCCAACTCTAAACCCAGTCGGTCACTATAGAACGCTCGATCAACCCGTTGCTCATGCTCTTTCCACCCACAGGACTTTGGGCAGGGCACCGCTGGCTCTTCGCGGTGCGACCTGAAGGCTAAGCTCATCGCTGCGGGCTGTGCTCCCGCAGGCCTGGAGTCCCCCTCCAGCACACTGCAGGTGGTGGAGAACCGGCCCCTGACGCGCAAGGCGGCGGGGGCCACCAAGGACGTCACGCAGATCCAGCCTCAGAAGCTCCACATCACCCTCCGACCAGGTGGGCTCTCCCTGTGTGAGGGCGTGGGCGAGCCGCCGCTCTGAGGACATGCTATTGAGATCAATGCACGACATGCCGTTTATAGAGTCACTAACACTCATTGCAGTTCGCCATGTTTCACCGGAGATGGTGCTTTAACTATAGACTTACTATTGTATATTTTAGATAATATAGAGTACTCAGACCTCCCTGTTTCTCCCTCTCCCAGATGACGCCAAACGTTTCCGGGTGAAGGTTCGCCAGGTGGAGGACTACCCTGTGGATCTCTACTACCTCATGGACCTCTCGTTCTCCATGAACGACGACCTGTTCCACCTGCGCTCACTGGGCAAGCAGCTGGCCGTGGCCATGAACCGCACCACCAGCAACCTGCGCATGGGCTTCGGGGCCTTCGTGGACAAGCCGCTCTCGCCTTACATGTACATCGCCCCCGAGGCGGCCGTCAAGAACCCCTGTGTCATGTGAGTGTCGAGGAGAACCAGAGGGGCCTCCAGGGCCAACGACACTCCCAACACCAAAGCATGTTCTTCTTCGTCCAGGAGTGTACTTCTTCCATTGATCGTTCTTCTTCCATAAGCCTTCTTCTTCCATTGATCGTTCTTCTTCCAATCGCCTTCTTCTTCCATAGAGCGTTCTTCTACCATAGAGCCTTCTTCTTCCATAGAGCGTTCTTCTTCCATAGAGCGTTCTTCTTCCATAGAGCGTTCTTCTTCCATAGAGCCTTCTTCTTCCATAAAGCGTTCTTCTTCCATAGGCGCTCTTCTGCCAAAGTCTTTGTCTCCCATAGTCAGGGGTGGACTGGGACAAAAATTCAGCCCTGGCATTTTCTGTCCAGACCAGCCTACTACATTATCAGCACTAGAGGTGGGACGAGACGAACGGGAAGAACCCTGTATGTACTTTATTAAAACAATTTAATCAAGTACATACATCCGAATAATAGTACAGCACTGCAAATAGCAGTTGTTGCTTTTTTTTGTTTTTGTTTTTCAAGTTTGTGTCTCTTGTGCTGCTGACAAGAAAGTTATGAAACCTGAACAGGAAGTTAACAGACATCCTGTGGTCGCTGCATTTCAAACCCCCATATCTACATATCTACAAAATCCTTGATAAATATCACACTTGATCCAACGCTAAATTCTCTCTTGCAGTTTTTAGTCTGTGAATGTGAAAATCTTTTGGTGTAAGCCCAGCATTAGTTAAAACCAGACTCGGACAATAATAACAAAATATCCTGACAAATAATCTAAATAGAAACATATTACAGACAGTAGCAGCATTAGAGCTGAAACTCATTTGTTTCAACTGTGACTCAGTCAGTGAAAACATAAATAGAGAATTGAATGTTTTTTATCTGTAGCTGCGAGAAAAAGTCTAAGACATGAATTACAGGTCTGAACAGATATGCATTCTCATATCAGACATTAGACTTTTTCACACAGCTATAGATAAAAACAAAAAATATAAATTCTCTATTTATGGTTATATTTATATATATTGCCCTACTTCCTCGTCCGCAGCCAGCCAGCTACACTCCTCACCAAATTCATGACCTGCAAGAAACAGCAAACAGAACTTGTACTCAGTATCTGTGTACTGAGTGACAAGTATATGTAGCCATGTAGACTTTTTGTGACGTAGTGACACTTAGTGAACAAATTTACCTGTCATGAAGGATGACTTAAGTCTCAAAAGAGCCCCAATACCTACCTGCATAACTGTTCATTGAACTTAAAAGAAATGCAGATGTTTGAAATTAAAATCATCAATATGAAAATCTTCAACCAGGAAATAAACCTTTGTTTCAACCTGAGATGAAACATGTTGCATAGTAAACTCGCAAAGTCAAGACGAATCTCTCGAAGAA
The DNA here is from genome assembly GCF_902167405.1 of Gadus morhua. NCBI lineage: Eukaryota > Metazoa > Chordata > Actinopteri > Gadiformes > Gadidae > Gadus > Gadus morhua. The sequence continues at coordinate 18,250,169 of NC_044065.1, forward strand.
GAAGAAGAAGAAGAAGAAGAAGAAGAAGTTCTATTAGGTCAGGAAAACCTGTTTGACAGGAGATGATGGTAGCAGAGAATATAAAGAGACATTTATGAATTACCAATTGTCACTTTATCACACATATAGTATGTTTCTTCACATAAACCTTTAAACATACATATTGCATTCCTCTCACCACATGTAATAGTCATTACCTCAGTAAACAATCAATTAATTGAAAGATTACAATAAATTCAATGGCAAATATTGCAAATTAAACAAATTATTTCCTATAGGTTTACTTGTATTTTGTGCTAAAATTCAAAGTATCTCATCTGTATTTACAATACAGCATGATTCTGCATCTCCATTTACAGCTCATTAGTCCATGTCAATGTTTACTGATGCTATGGCAATAAGAGACTGCTGACGTTAGAAGCTGTTAGCTACCTTAACTAAATCATCTGAACAATAATAACCCATAATATCACAATTCGGCATATTTAAACAAAATCAACCACAACTACCAACAGTCACAGCCCTTCAACTCTGGGCTAATATGTTGTCACAAGTATGCAGTTAATTAGGTCACAACACATTCAATGTAAAAATGTCTCAAAATGTAGCCTAGCTAGCCCCAGGCTAACGTTACTTAGCATATAATAATAATAATAATAATAATAATAAATGAAATTTATATAGCGCTTAATATGGTACTCTAAGACGCTTTACATATTGGCCTATCAAAACTATATGCCTCCACTCGCTCGTCTCCCGGCCCGGCAGCACAAGCTGGGGTGTTGACCCCGGCACCAAATAGGTCTGTAAAATTTGAACATTTAGCAGTTTCCACCTCCAGAGAGTCGCAGTTTTTCAGTGCCACCCGGGCGTTTCTTACGCTTATCCATTTTCAGCTCCGTCCCGACTCCCACGACTCCGGCCCATGCCATGAGGTCCAGCCCACCCTGGTTTCTGTTGTGAATGACAGCACTGTCAGGGTTATCTGAGCCAGTCAGCCAATGATTGATTGACAATGACAAACATAGACCAATAATATGTGTCGATGCTGGCCACACACTGCTAGCCCTCTGTTGCCCATTGGCTGGCCCAATTGGAGGGAATTTAGAGAGAGAGAAAAAAAAAAAACATAGCGGACCGGACCGGCCCACATTGGGTCAACGGCCCACCGGGACGATGCCCGGTATGCCAGATGGCCAGTCCACCCCTGCCCATAGTGTTCTTCTTTAATAGAGCGTTCTTCTTCCATAGATCCTTCTTCTTCCATAGCGTTCTTCTGCCAAAGTGTTTGTCTCCCATAGTGTTCTTCTTCCATAGAGCGTTCTTCTTCCAAAGTGCTCGTCTTCTATAGTGTTTGTCTTCCATCGAGCGTTCACCTAGAGCATTCGACTCCCAATGAACATTCATATTCCAGAGAGCATTAGTCTTCCATAGAGTGTTCATCTTCAATAGTGTTTGTCTCCCATGGTGTTCATCTTCAATAGTGTTTGTCTTCCATAGTGTTCGTCTCCCATATGGTTCATCTACAATCAGAGTTTGCATAGCGGTGTGGTGGTAGTCCCATGACCTGTTTTGGGATTGAGGTTTTCAATGCCAATGTAACGGATTGACTTTACTCCCAATGCCTTAAGAATGCTGTAACTGGGGACCTGAACATGGTTAAGTCAATAGTCATTCCTCATTCGGCTCGGCAGATAAACCTCCGACTCCAATCCTGGAGTCACAGATTTGAATAGTAAATGGGGAGAACCATTTACTATAGTTATTTAGCCGTCAAAAATACATTTACCATTCACGCATTAAGCAGTCAGAATACAACGTAGTAGTTAGTCATTTAGCAGACGCTTTTATCCAAAACAACTTACTGTATTTCATTGAAATGAAGGCGCTGAAGGAGGCGGGGGCATCTCCCTCATGTTGAACAACTCCTAGACATCATTAAACTATTAAATTTCCTCTCACACGGTCCATTCCTGGAGCACCAGCGACATGACCGCCAGCCTGGGATGAGGTCATGTCTTCACACCTCACCTTTAAGATCCACAGCTCTCGTTAAATGTGTACAAATGCTGGCGCTAGTGCTTGGTCAGCCCCTCTGACTCAGGGGCTGGTAGGTGGGTGAGAAGTTAAAGAATGTTCCCCCAGAGCCACCCTGCACTCAACCCCACCCCTGAAGCTTGGGTTCGGGTTGTTCTGGAGCCTTCTAACACCATCCACACCCCCGCCACACCCCTCGCTTGGTCTGTTCATCAGATCTCGGCAGGGTTGCTAGTTCAATTCAATTTGAATTCTACAGTCCTTAGGCCCAATCCCATTTCTACCCCTTACCCCCTCCCCTTACCCCTCCCCCTTGTTTTGAAGAGGTAAGGGTAAGGGGTAAGGGTAAGGGGTAAGGGGTAAGGGGTACCCTTGGTGTTCGCGGCTGATGTTTCTTGTGAAGCTGTGGTTACCGGCTCTCAAGTCTCACACATTCGGCGTGAGACACACACAATTCAACCCATGCACACGCTCACACGCCACACTTCGTATTTCTCACGCAGAGAAATTACCAGTATAGCGCCCACCAATTTGTGCCGCTATTTAACAGTGGAACAGGTAGGAATCAATTGGGTTCCCCATACGTAGGGTAACCAGACGTCCTCTTTTGCCCGGACATGCCGTCTTTTTGAGACACTTCAAAATCGTCCTGGATTTTATTGCAAATTGCAATGTTCACATTGAATTTGCCTTGTGTTTTTCTGGGTTGTTCACAAAAGTTAGGCAACACCCTCCCCTACTCAGTTCTGTTCGCTTTGCATTGGTGGAAGTGAGTAGGGGAGAGATTAAGTAGAGCCCAGATTGGACGGTTTGACTTTAGACTTACCGTCATGTTTTGTATTTATTTTTATTACAATTATTGTTTTATAGGGACAAACATTAACAAATTTCTCCTACAGGGGAATGATAAAGTTCTATCTTTTGAACAGAAAGAAACATTTGGTCATACTTTGCACACTTTACAGCATTGGCCTATATATACATTTATGTTTTTGCACGTTTGCAACGTTTACAATATCAGGGAAAGTATGTGCCTGCCCTGTACTGGTGTTGCCTAGGCCAATAGCCTTTTGAGGCAGTGCTGTTTCTGAATATAAGTGTTAAGGGGCCAATAATGCTTCCTCTCATACATTAGTCACCATGTCTCTGGACACATTGTATGCAGTCACATGTAAATATATACATAAAATCTCACTCTGAACTCAAAACTTGAGAGCCCTGAGTTACCATCAAGAAGTCTCTCTGTATTAGTTTCCATCCCTGTCTCGTAATCCAACATATATCAGGAGGACATAAATAAAGGACTACATCATCGTTCTAAAATAGAATAATAGCAACAACAAAGTCATTTGTGGATTTTAACTCATCAATCAACAAACCAATCATTGGACGATGTGCTTAGCTGAATGATCCAAAAAACATGTCGCAAGACATGTTTTTTGTGTCGCACTGGACCAATCAGTGAGCGGCGTGTGTTTGATTGACAGTATCAACACCACCTGCCTGCCCCAGTTTGGCTACAAGCACGTGCTGTCGCTGACGGGGGAGGTGGAGCGCTTCACTGAGGAGGTCAGGAAGCAGATGGTGTCCAGGAACCGGGACTCACCCGAGGGTGGCTTCGACGCCATCATCCAGGTCGCCGCCTGCAAGGTGAGGGGGCCGTGTGCACGTACACACACATGAGTACACAAATGCACGCACGCACACACAAGGGATGTCAATGGATGTTAGCCGCCATTAACATCCAAGTAGAGACTGGAATTGTATCTTCTTATACACATGACATAAATCCTCATTGCTCATTTATTTCCCAAATCAGTTCAGTTCAGCCTCATTATCAGGACAGATATCATAAATGTTGTGCTATAGCACTTGGAACGTTGCGATATAACTAAAATAATGTTTTTTTCTCCCATTCGCACCTCTTTGCACGTCTACGACGAGTGTTGCTACATTTCTAACAGAGGTGTGTGTATGTGTGTGTGTGGGTGTGTGCGTGCGTGCGTGTGTGTGTGTGCGTGTTTGCATGCGTGCGTGCGTGCGTGCCTGTGTGTGTGTGTGTGTGTGTGTGTGTGTGTGTGTGTGTGTGTGTGTGTGTGTGTGTGTGTGTGTGTGTGTGTGTGTGTGTGTGTGTGTGTGTGTTATGAACCAGGACCGGATCGGCTGGCGGACCGGAGCGTCTCACCTGCTGATCTTTGCGTCCGACGCCAAGGCCCACATGGCTCTGGACGGCCGCGTGGCGGGGATCGTCCGCCCCAACGACGGGCAGTGTCACCTCAACGCCCGGAACATGTACAGCATGTCCACCATCATGGTCAGTGTGTGTGTACCGCATCTTCATTTGTGTTTCTCAATGTGCTTTGTATTTGTATCAAAGTGTGTGTGTGTGTGTGTGTGTGTGTGTGTGTGTGTGTGTGTGTGTGTGTGTGTGTGTGTGTGTGTGTGTGTGTGTGTGTGTGTGTGTGTGTGTGTGCGTGCGTGCGTGTGTGTGTGTGTGTGTGTGCGCGCAAGTGGGTGTGAGTGTGTGTGTACTGTGTGTACGTGGGTGTGTTTTCATGTGGGTGTGTTTGTGTCTCAGGACTACCCCTCTCTGGCGCTGATCAATGAGAAGATGTCGGAGAACAACATCAACCTGGTATTTGCTGTCACCCAGTCGGTCGTCTCTCTCTACCAGGTGAGTCGCTGACACACTCAGCCTTCACGTTCAGCACAAACTGGTCTCGCATCCAGTTCATTCTTCATCTTTAATCTAGTCTTGTGCCGGGCTTATAAAGCACAGCACATGTGCATCATGCATGAGACATGGCAGATGTTAAAGAATATCACAAAGCAGGACAGGACTAATGAATTTAGTAAATAAATGAATGAAAGATGATTCCACCATAATAATAATTATAATAATAAATGACATTTATATAGCGCTTAATATGGCCTCTAAGACGCTTTACATATTGCCCTATCAAAACTATGTAAGACAGACTAGGAATAAAAGAAAAACAGAGGTTAAACATGAAGAATAAGGTGGGAGTTAGGTGGGGAAGGCTAGTGTGAAAAGGTATGTTTTGAGGGCAGATTTCAAAGAAGAGAGGGTTGGAGAGACTTTGATGTGGGAGGGGAGTGAATTCCAAAGGGTGGGGGCAGCAACTTAGAAGGCCCGATCACCCCAAGTCCGTCGCTCAGTCCGTGGAACTTGTAGCAGGTTGGCAGAATTGGACCTGAGGAATCGGGAGGGGGCGTGGTGATGGAGGAGGTCGGCAAGGTAGGGGGGGGCTAGGCTGTTGAGGGCCTTGTAGGTGATGAGTACGATTTTGTAGTTGATTCTGTGTTTAATTGGAAGCCAATGGAGTTCACGGAGGACAGGTGTGATGTGTTCTCTGGAGCGGGTACCAGTGAGGAGGCGTGCAGCTGAGTTCTGGACATATTGAAGTTTTTTGAGGACTTTGTTGGTGGTGCCGTAGAGAAGACCATTGCAGTAGTCAAGCCTGGATGAAATGAAAGCGTGGATGAGTGTCGCAGCAGCGGTAGTTGACAGGTTGGGGCGGAGGCGGGCGATGTTTCGGAGGTGGAAAAAGGCAGTTTTGGTAATATGGTTAACATGGGGGAGGAAGGAGAGAGTGGGGTCCATGATGACCCCATGATGACCATGATGACCATGATGTTAGATTCAATTAAATGATTGTCATTATGCAGTAAAATTACAATGAACTGCAGTTTGCATCTTAATTTCCAAAGTTGCATGAATGGCAGGCAAATCGCTGCCCCATATAAATCAATGGTAAAAATTTAGAAACAATTCCCAATATATATAGTAGTATAAAAATATGTAAACAAAACCTTCAATCAGTAAAGTGTCAAAGGATCCACGAGAGGTTGGCCAAGTCAAGCTTGGTTTAAGCTACAGGGCATTAACTGCTTAGCTACAAATGTTCTATGGCGAAGTTGATTTGTTGCGAGGCGTCTTCATTCATCTCCTGTCTGGGGCTGTTTCTCTGTATGCTACAAAACATGGGTTCTGTAAAAGGAGAATGTGTGATCACATTACCGGGAGGAATTGTCTGAATGGGTCTGGGATTTAAAAAATAAAATGGAACCTGGAAAGTGTTTGAGAAAAGTCAAATAATCCAGTTGGAAAGAACAGTGGAAACATTGTGGTTTTTGCAACATTGAATTATTCACCAGAACACAGATGAGTACCCTGTTATTACCCAGAAGCCTCAGCCAGCAGCCAGCCCCACTGAACCTGGCATGTCCCCCGCATTCAACAGTTGGGCTCGGAAGTTTTGCAAATAATGACGGTTAAATGACAGCTGTGTTGTTATATAATGTTGATTATCAGCAATATTGTTATTCTTATTTATTTATGAGTTACTGATCCGGTAATGTAATCTCTCAAACACAATGTAAAGAAAGAGTCCTTCATTAACCTCCTTACCTCAACCAGAGTTTAGAAAGCCTAAACTTAAACAAGAAAGTGAAGAAATACTCCCTTGGTTGCTCTTTCATAGGATATTAATAACAGTTATATAACTGGTCTGATCTAATACATAATTATATTGATACATAATAATGCATAATTCTGCGGTGGCCGGTCTATATGAAGTGTGTTTGTGTCATCAGAACTACAGTGAGCTGATTCCTGGCGCTACCGTGGGCATGCTGTCCAAGGACTCACGCAATGTGATCCAGCTCATACTGAACGCGTACGCAGTGAGTAGCGCACACACAGGCATGTGTCACCCACTCACTCTCACAGACCCACATAAATATACTGATGCACGTGCATATACATCATATGCACATGCTATGCACACACACACACACACGTACTCACACACACACTTTGATACAAATATATTCATACACATGTAGATACAAACATGCAAATTCAATTAAATTAGATTTCGCTCTTTATCACAGTTACAGTCTGAAAGGGCTTTACAGGCCATATATTGATGACTCCCCCGAAGACCCCACCCCTCAAGTTGACCTACATTACAAGCATTACAAGCAAACATAACAAGCAAAGCATTACAAGCAAACCTAAAAATATAAAAAGATGTTTGGTGAGCGGGCTGGTAGCCACCAGGAGTCGAGTCACGATCACAGCAACACCCTAAAACAGAGACAGCATGATGGTTAGATGGGGCAGGGTGGACAACGAACATGGAGCACACCTCTAATCTAGTACCTATCTGCAGCAGGGCTAGGCTAGTGCTGGCTAAGGCTAACCGGTAGAGTTAGTTGTAATGAGGGCTAAGGGACACTCCTAGGAGCCAAATGAGAGAGTAAAGGGGAAGGTTTTAAGTTTAGATTGGACATTTTCATCAGAGTCAGCTGCCCTGATTACAGGCGGCAGTTCCACGGATAGGGCATTCGATAAAAGAACGCCTTCTTCTGATTTTGTCATCTTTTTGGGATCTTTTGTAAGTGAAAGAAGGTCAGCTCCTGAAGGACAAAATTAATCCTTCAGGTACGATAGTGTTAATCCATGCAGGATAGGGCAGAAGTAGCTCGCAAAGTCAGTTGAGGGAGGAGAGGACAGGGGATTCTAGTAGTTCTAGGAGTCTAAGAGCGGCGTTGTGCACATTCTGGAGGCTTCTCCTGGTGAGATTCTATAAACAGGACAACACTGCATTACAGTAATCTAGCCTAAAAGATAGAAATGCATGGAGAAGCGTCTCGCCGCTGTGCGTCTAACATTAGTCTGAATTCAGCAATGATCTAAGATCCTGATCAAAACAAAGCATACGGTCAAGCAAGAGCCCAAGATTTTCCACACAGGAACTTTTGGGGATTGCAGAGCCCCCACAAAGTGCGGCGTCCAGATCGAGAGCTTCTCTTCAGTCTCTACACGCACGACATCAAAGCGCTGGAATTGCTTGTCATTGGAATCTCATTGGAAGACACCATCTCAAAAACACAAACATATATTTTCTTTCCCCTAGTGCTGTTGAGAGGCAACCTGAGGCATTATCCACGGGTTCCAGGAGAAACTTGTTAATGTCAGTTTGTGTTGTGGACTAAATTGGTGTGTGTGTGTGTGTGTGTGTGTGTGTGTGTGTGTGTGTGTGTGTGTGTGTGTGTGTGTGTGTGTGTGTGTGTGTGTGTGTGTGTGTGTGTGTGTGTGTGTGTGTGTGTGTGTACATTTGCATGTGTGTGTGTGTGTGTGTACGTTTGCGTGTGTGTGTGTGTGTGTGTGTGTGTGTGTGTGTGTGTGTGTGTGTGTGTGTGTGTGTGTGTGTGTGTGTGTCTGTGTGTGTGTGTGTGTGTGTGCGTGTGTGTACATTTGCATGTGTGTGTGTGTGTGTGTGTGTGTGTGTGTGTACGTTTGCGTGTGTATGTGTGTGTGTGTGTGTGCGTGTGTACGTTTGCGTGTGTGTGTGTGTGTGTGTGTGTGTGTGTGTGTGCGCACGTTTGCATGTGTAGAAAATCCGCTCCAAGGTGGAGCTGGAGGTGCTGGGGGTTCCCGAGGAGCTGTCCCTGTCCTTCAACGCCACCTGTCTGAACGGACAGCTCAACCCGGGACTCAAGTCCTGCTCCGGACTCAAGATCGGAGACACGGTTGGTTAATGTTCAACTATATGACCCCTGATTGGTGGAGCTGATGGAGGGGGCGGAGGAGCTTTTATGGTGAAATCGCTACACCTCAACACATGACAACAGAACTTCTATGCTATCGGAAGCCATTTTTTATGACGATGCCAACTTCTGTGTTGATGGGTGGTTATGTTTGTGTCCTCATCAGTTACCTCTTCAGCAGTCAACCCACCTCCTGTCCTATCTTTGCTGCTTTAGGTCTTTACAAGACCTAAAGCATTGCATGTAAGAACCCAACAATCAAGAACAAAAAATCCCACTTGTACTCCAAAGCAGCCCCAGACAGTGCGTCTGCCAATCATCGACCAGCGCATGAGATGCTGATTATGATTATACATTCTAGACAAAAAGACTAGAGGTTTCTGGTCAGTGTAAACCAGAACAGATTGCACGCTGGCCCCAATGTACACCTCAAAACACTGCAGCCTAACAAACTGTTTTTAACTTACCTCTCGTGCAGAAGAGTGACCTGCAGAAGAGTGCAACTTTTGGTTATAGCGGATGGGTAGAGAAGGACGTAATAGCATTCACAACAGTCTCACTTGAGTTTCGTCTTTTTGAGGGACAGATGGAAGGTATACAGCCTGCGACCTTACTGCCCTATATGTTGGATATGCTCATCTTGTTTTTTTTGGAGCAATTAGAAACCTAGTTAAAACAAGTTCAAACCAACTCATCTGCTAAAATTGACCATATTTTTCAGGGAACTCACATTCTGCTCATTACGATACATACCAATCTTCTATGGTGAAGAAGATTTGAACATATTAGCAACATGAGTTGTCAGTGAGACTAGTTGAACTAGTTGCCTTTATAGAAGAGCACCATTTATCAAAGAGAACCACCTTTTCTAGCGGAGTGCGGATCCTTTGGTTATAGACTTCAGGCAGAAGTTAATATTCACAAAGTACAGTTTCTCTAAAAAACTAAAAGTGGGGGACAGAGATGGGGACTAGTATTGAGGAGCGGGAGGCCAGGGAAGAGGTGCCATTAACTAACAGGGGGGGGGGGGGGCCCAGGCCTGTTGGTCGCTTAGTGGCTCCATCCATCAATTGCTTTTAGAGCAAAAGAGGCATATATGTCTGGGAGGGAGGGGGGTGAGAACAAGATGAAGGTGAAACATATTTATCAACTAAAAATAGAGCTCAGAGAAAGGGATCTGGCAGAAAGTGGGGAGAACAGCTTGAGGCGAAACCATTTATAACCGTCTTACAATTAATACAATCCGAAACACATCTTTATGACAGCTATCTACCTAGTCAAAGCTGGGTGTAGCAAGAAAGCTAGGAAAATCTAAAAACATATATCTCTAAACAAGTCAAGTATAAACCGCAACAGTTTGCAACTATGGCCTTAAGATACTGGGTTTATGAGATCCTCGATAATACCAAGGATCCTGGACGAGCCCAAATGTGTCTTTATATCCCTCCTGCCTCTAGACAGTCATAAAGGTCACTACAAGAATATCGAGCTTTACAGTTCAGTCGGTTCCAGTGTTGGCTCTGACCTCTCATGTTATCTGGAACAAAACACCCTTCTGAATGGAATTTAAACTAAATGTGCATCTAGGATTCCATTGTTGACATTTTTTCCCCGCTTTGGCCTCCTCGCTCGCGCTCAAACGACGTTGCGTCATCATTACCCATAACTTCTCGGTCTGCTTTCTATTTGTCTTTCATTTCGCTCTCTCTCGCTCTCCCTCCAGACGAAACAACTCCAGCCAACATAACATGACTGCTCCCCGTAAGGTGTCCATATATGGACGTCTTCCCCAGATGTTCCTGTTGTAGCAGCCCCACTCCTAGATGTGTAACCTGATTATTTGAGATGCGATGCCAAGTCAACAGTTACCTTGACCAAACACACATGGGGCTTTCATTCCCCAGCCTAGCCTCCTTCAATTGTTCAAATGTTACCTAGAATGACTTAAAATCCAAAAGCATAAGAGTAGGAACAGATGTGGTCCCATGAACTCGATCATGAGGGTTGATGTTTAAATGTCTTCTTGTGTATGTGCCATCTTCTGTATCTCCTCTAACTTCTTACCCTCTGCATCACCTGCAAGCCCTCACCTCCCCAACCCTTTCCTCTCACCCCTGTTCTCATCTTCACCACCCTCTCCTCTCCTCCACCCTCTCATCTCCTCCACCCTCTCCTCTCCTCCATCCTCTCATCTCCTCCACCCTCTCCTCTCCTCCACCCTCTCATCTCCTCCACCCTCTCCTCTCCTCCACCCTCTCCTCTCCTCCACCCTCTCCTCTCCTCCACCCTCTCATCTCCTCCACCCTCTCATCTCCTCCACCCTCTCCTCTCCTCCACCCTCTCCTCTCCTCCACCCTCTCATCCCCTCCACCCTCTCCTCTCCTCCACCCTCTCATCTCCTCCACCCTCTCCTCTCCTCCACCCTCTCCTCTCCTCCACCCTCTCTTCTCCTCCACCCTCTCATCTCCTCCACCCTTTCAACCGTCTCACCTCATCACCTTAATCCTCTCCTCCATCTTTTCTCCTCCATCCGCTCCCCACAGCCATCTCTTTCACAAACTTCAAATATCATCTGCCCTCCCCCTCACCTCCCCCCTGTACATAAACAGCCTCTCTCTGTACCCCCCCCCCCCCCCCCCCAGGTGTCCTTCAGCGTGGAGGCGCGTGCGCGCGGCTGCCCCAAGCAGAAGAAGAAGACCTTCGTCATCAAGCCCGTGGGCTTCAAGGACTCTCTCTCCATCAGCGTCACCTTCGAGTGCGACTGCCGCTGCCAGGCCAAGGCCCAGCCGGACAGCCCCAAGTGTCACCACGGCAACGGCACCTACGAGTGCGGCATGTGCCTGTGCCACCCGGGGCGGCTGGGCCCGCACTGCGAGTGCTCGGAGGGCGACTTCAGCCCCCTGCAGAAGGACCACTGCGGCGCGACGGGGGGCGCGGGCGGGGCCGGGGGCAGTGTGTGCAGCGGGCGCGGCGACTGCGTGTGCAGCCAGTGCGTGTGCCTGCCCAGCGACTTCGGCAAGGTGTGGGGGAAGCACTGCGAGTGCGACGACTTCAACTGCCTGCGCTACAAGGGCAAGCTGTGCTCAGGTAGGAGGTGGAATCAAAGGTTCAGTTCAGTGCTTTTTAAAGAAGCGACCGGTTGGTGCAAAGCATGGCAGGTGTTTTTTAAAGAGACATATTATCCCACCATATGTGAGCCGTTACAAGCCGTTTTGAAACTCGGCCTCTTCTGACATCACAAGTGGGCGTGTCCACCTAGATGGATAGATGAGCAACGTTTGCTACAGTCCACTGGGTGGCTGTTAGACTGATCTATCCAGCACACATCTAGGTGGACACGCCCACTAGTGATGACAGAAGAGGCCGATTTTCAAATGGCTTGTGACGGCTTAACACACTCACACCTGGTGGTATAATATGTCACCTCCAAGATTCAAGAGCTAATGTTTGGGTGTAGACTATTGATAGAGGTGTCATAGCCAGCAGTCGACTGCAGCTGCCTCTGTATGAGACAAGTTAGCTTTTAGGTTGTTCCCGGCTTATTTCTTGGGCAGTAAGTGTGTGTGTGTGTGTGTGGGGGGGGGGGGGTAGTTTTCGTAGTCGTCAGACCCTGTGTTTGTGTTTCTTGGGGAGTGTTTAGAAGATGTCCTCACCCATGCTGAACCAATGGGCAGCTCCCGTCTTCACCTCAGCACCTCGCTGCCCTTAAAACACTGCCCTCATATGGGAAGAATTACACCCAACCCAGTGTGTGTGAGTGTGTGTGTGTGTCTATGTCAGTTTGTGTGTGTATGTGTCAGCAACTGGATGGGCATGTGTGTGTGTGTGTGTGCGTCATCTCATGTGCGTGTGTGTGCGTCATCTCATGGGTGTATGTGTGTGTGTGTGTGTGTGTGTGTGTATCTGCGTCACAAGGTCAATGAGCAGGAGTTCACTGGGCTTAACACACACACACACACACACAGGCAAACAAAGACACACACACACACACACACACACACACACACACACACACACACACACACGCGCGTGTGTGTGTCATCGTGTGTGTGGGTTAAGCCCAGTGCACTCCTTGTAAAGGCTGGTTCGCCTAGCACAAAACACATGCTCACCCTGGAACTTTATACACAGACAGACAGACACACACACACACACCACACACACACAGACACATGCTGACACACTATGACACACACCCGTGCACACAAACACGCCCCTACACATGGTGACACACACACATGCTGATACACACACTGGCACACTGGCACACTGGCACACACACACACACACGCAATACACACACACACATACACATACACACACACAGGGTTATAAAAGAACAATAGAAAACTAACCGGGGGGACCACAGGCCAGTCTATTTGTCTTTCCTGGAACTCCGAGGCCATTGTTACAGTAGAGGCAGATGGGGAGACATTCCCTGGGCAATCATCAACAACTGTGGTCAAATGGATTTGTTTGGCCGTTTGCAGTTTCACTTCGTTCTGCATCTTGCTATGATCATGTCGGGCAAAGCTCAACCCAACTAAAGCAAAGGCCGCGGGGTCTTGTCCACGATCTGATGGGGTTGAAAGAGAAAGATGTTCTGACCACTTCCTCCATTGTAAGTCCCCTTTGGCTAAAGTATCTGCATGACGACTCAGGACTAAAGTAAATACAGCTTCTCATTCAGGCTGTAACCCCCCACTTCATTACTTCATCTCTGGACTTATCTCAACCTGTATTATTGCAGCGTTCCCTAGAGGCTGTATATTATGACAGAAATAGCTCAGTGCTTGCTCTCTGGCCAGCATCGGTATGAGAGCTAAAGATAAACCCATGTTTGGTCAAAAATGTCCAAAAACAGAGTGCTCTTAAAACGTGTGCATTGCATACCGAAGGGTGCCTGTGTGTGTGTGTGTGTGTGTGTGTGTGTGTGTGTGTGTGTGTGTGTGTGTGTGTGTGTGTGTGTGTGTGTGTGTGTGTGTGTGTGTGTGTGTGTGTGTGTGTGTGTGTGTGTGTGTCGGTGTGTGTTTGTGTTTGTGTGTGTGTGTGTGTCTGTTGGTGTGTGCCAACATTCTTGTGAGTTCACATGTAAACTACTTTGTATTTGAATATGTTTGTTGGAGGAACAGTTTATAAAGCATGCAAACATGCATAAGGTATGCAAGTGTGTGTGTGTGTGTGTGTGTGTGTGTGTGTGTGTGTGTGTGTGTGTGTGTGTGTGTGTGTGTGTGTGTGGGTGTGTGGGTGTGTGGGTGTGTGTGGGTCGGTCGGTCGGTCGGTCGGTCGGTCGGTGTGTGTGTGTGTGTGTGTGTGTGTGTGTGTGTGTGTGTGTGTGTGTGTGTGTGTGTGTGTGTGTGTGTGTGTGTGTGATACATATGAGTATGGTATGTGTGTGCATGAATGTGTGTGTGTGTGTGTGTGATACATATGAGTATGGTATGTGTGTGCATGAATGTGTGCATGCGTGCGTTCGTGCGTGCGTGCGTGCGTGTGTTTGTGTGTGTGTGTGGGGATGTTTCAGAAAGGAAGAATGAGAATGCAGGACCAACCCATTGGTCATAAAACCGATAAACAATGGTAGCCTTTCAATAAAAAACTTTCTGAACAATGGTAAGGAAACTTTTAGAAGCTAACTTGTTAGGTGACAAGTCATAAAACAGACCAGGACCACAGAACCACAAGAACACACACTTCTAATTAGAAAAAGACTTGTGGGGACGAAGAATGACTTTCTCTCACTCAATCACAAACACACACACACGCACGCACGCAGCCACGCCCGCACACACGCATACACACACACACACACACACACACACACACACACACACACACACACACACACACTTCTAATTACAACAGTACTTCTGGGATGCAGAATAACTCTCTCTCTCAAAATAAAATCAGACACACAAACACCCGGACACACACGCACACACACACATAGACAACCACAGGCATGCACATACACACACACACAGACACACAGACACACAGACATAAATAATCACACAAATATAGGTGGACACAAAGACAGAAAAACCAATGCACACACTACGCACACATTGACTGGAGGACACGTATGCACTGATTCATACAGAATAAACAGATCCCTCTTAATTTGAGAAACATTAGTCAAAGCCCAGCTCTGTTCTGTCTCAGAGGGCTGAACACCAGTACAGCCCCCCCTGCTTCAGTTCTCCTCTCGAGGCTAAAGTACGAACAAGAGACAGGTTACAGCTGATAGGGATACTAGACTTGAATGCTTGTAAGATCTTTATCCCGACACGCGTAGCGAGACAGAGGTTTGGCCTATAATGAGGTGTGAACAAAAATAATGGCATCAGCAAGTGCTCTGGGGTTGTCGTTGGAAGGAGAGATATGTTACTGTAGATATGGATATGATGGAATTACTATTTGTAAATGGATATGTAGTTGTGGGATGGCCAGTGATGATATGAATATGGTCAAAAGGTCAAGATTCATTGCTAGACTATAATTCAAACTTGCAGTAGCCTTATACTGGATTTGGTAATGGGTTTATTATGACTAAAAGAAGAATTGGGGAAAAAGTTATATGTGGACCGATTTTTTCCACCCTGCCACGTTTCAATAGAATAACTTTCATAACAATGGTTAGGAAACTTTTAGAAGCTAACTTGTTAGGTGAAGTCATAAAACAGACCAGGACCACAGAACCACAAGAACACACACTTCTAATTACGATGAAAATAGTTTCATCGTCTATGACAGCATCGAGTAGCCAAGTATTAAGTTGCTATCAAGGTTCCTTGATAGATTTACAATAAGTGTTTTGTTATTCAGCCAGTCAAACTCAAAAGTCAAAGCTTACAAGTAATATTATGATTTAATAAGTCGAGTTCTTTCCCTACAGAGGCATTTTTTCCGTTCTGGACTAATGTAGAATCATGGTGGTTCAATAAACCACCATGGAGAGCTCATTTTAAAGGCACCCAGTGCAACTTTATGTAAACATTCAATGAAAAATAAACATTCAATTTCTAGTCTTTTTTACACGTAGTAAGTTTCAATAACTCCATACCATTACATATCGACATTCAAGGAGCAAAGATGAGACGTCGCTGTGTGGTGAGAACTGGGTTACAAAAAATAAAGAAAATGGCGGCATTGCTGTTGTTATCGATTTTCTATCAGTTCTCACCACACAACGACGTCTCATCTTTGCTGCTTGAATGTCGGTATGTAATGGTATGGAGTTATTGAAACTTACTACGTGTAAAAAAGACTAGAAATTGAATGTTTATTTTTAAGCCTCGAAAGTTGCACTGGGTGCCTTTAAGGTGATGAAAACACAAACAACAATCCTTATTTCATGGGATTATAAACTAATGAGAATAAACAAATGAATATTAACAAACTATTGCAAGATGCCACTTGATACTACACACTACACCTTTAAAGGACCTTCAAGCTAAACTAAGCTATGTTCTAATATAAGAGAGTACTGCTTCGGCCGCACGTGTCCCTGCCACACTGATATATCCCCATCCCCCTTCCTTTATCGCCTCACCGTGGCTTCTCTCCCGTTCTCATCCATTCCCTCTCCTTATCTCTCTCTCTCTTCTCCATTTTCCCTCCTCCTCTCTTCTTGATCCACTCCTCTCATTCTCTACCATACCCCTTCTCCTCCCCCACCCCCACCTCCGCCTCCTCCTCTCCCCCTCCTCTCCCCTCTCTCCCCCCCCCCCCCAGGTCATGGTACGTGTGACTGTGGTTTCTGCGTGTGCGACGCCGACTGGCAGGGGGAGAACTGCAACTGCTCGCGGCGGACGGACACCTGCGAGTCCAGCCTGGGTCTGCTGTGCAGCGGGCGGGGCCAGTGTGTGTGCGGGGCCTGTGAGTGCACCCAGCCCGGGGCCTACGGGGCCACCTGCGACAAGTGTCCCACCTGCCCCGATGCCTGCACCATGAAGAAGTAACCCCCCCCCCACACACACACACACACACGCACGCACAAACACACACACACACACACACACACACACACACACACAAAGTGTAACATGTGGACTAAGCACACACACACAGTGTAACATGTGGACTAAGTACACGCACACACACACACTAAAATGTAGACTTAGTACACCCACACACACACACACACAGTGTAACATGTGGACTAAGTACACACAAACAGTGTAATATGTGGACTAAGTACACACACACACACACTAAAATGTAGACTTAGTACACACACACACACACAGTGTAACATGTGGACTAAGTGAACATACACAGTTTAACATGTGGACTAAGTGGTCCAAACATGCTGAGCTTTCAGCGTCAGTGTTGCTCATGTTTGCTTATGGAGTTGGGCAATGAAGCCCCACCTAGCTATGACCCTCACCTTTGCAGAGCCAGCTTGACGCTACGTTTACAGATCAAACTATTTCTATTTCTTTGACTCGTTGCTCTCTCAAAGAACTTCCAATCTGAAAACAGATTTGTTAAGATCAGACAGCTTTCTTAATTTCGAAACACGAATACTTTACAAATACGTTTTACTAGTTAAAAGTGTTGATCTGCCGTCTGTGGGCTGGCTTTATTTCAACATAATTTAGTATCCAATGTAACTTTGCTGGATTATGTGTTGACAGCTTCATAATGTATTGTCGGGACTTTCCTGTACTTTAGTGTTGAACCTATCCGTTTTGATAACTGTACCATTGAAAAGGTCAAGGTCACTCCCTAATGGGCCTTATTCACCCCACAGACATCCTGGTTCTAAACAATAGCTGGGATTACCGCATTAAGTTCCCCCTCCGATTAAGAACTTTGATTCAAACATCCACTTGCATTTTCCTACAAAACAAATGTCCCCAGTGTGCTATTTCCAAAGTAAACAGATTTGAATCAGTTAGGCTATACCGAGTTTTATGACATTCACTGTTTCCCCTTCTCATTCTGTCATGTTTCAGAGAGTGTGTGGAGTGTAAACACTTCAAGAGAGGGAAGCTGTTTGAGGACAACACCTGCACTCATATCTGCAGGGATGAGATTGAACTAGTGGACGACTTGGGTGAGTCCTCCTGACATTCATGAACCACTGTGTGGAACGTCTCCCAGCAGGCCTAGAGCATCTGGAACCACCTGGACTATTAAAAAAAAGCCTCTGTAATTACTGTAAATGACATATTACAATTCTCTTAAAACAGATCAATGAAATTTTAATCGAATTAATTCCCCTCCTATCATCCTCCAGTGCTTCAAGATACGAACGCTGTCAACTGTACCTACAAGGACGAGAACGACTGTGTGGTGCGCTTCCAGTACTACGAGGACGCCAGCGGGAAGTCCATCTTGTTTGTGGTCAGAGAGCCCGGTAAGAAAATAGTGTATTTAAAAACCTTGATAATCCCATTTTCATTGAAGGTGTGTTTATTGTAACACACACACACACACACACACACACACACACACACACACACACACACACACACACACACACACACACACACACACACACACACACACAATCAATGAAAACACACAGCCAATGAACATACAGATAATGAACACGCACACACAATGCAATGAACACACACACACATACAGAGAACGCCCACACACAAATACAGTGACCAAGCACTGCTCCGTGTCGCGGACATGGAGTCCCATAGCGTTAGGAGAAGGCCGTTCAGGGTCGGAGGGCTGTGGAGTGTGTGTTGTTCAGGCTCCCCAGGGCGGGTCGGGGGCCTTGGGGCCCGTGTTTAACGGGTGCGTGTGTTTGATTTAGACACAGCGGGACAGCGGGGGTGGAGAGCCATGCATGCCTTGAAGATGGGGCGTCCCGCCAAGTTCAAGGATGTCATTAGCACAGGCCACGCCCCCACCCCCCTCACCCCCCCCCCCCCCCCCCCCCCCCCCCCCACACACACACACACACACACACACACACACACACACATCCCTCGGATGGAAGGAAGGAACACGCTGACGTTTCACAAAACACTGACAAGGAGAGGGAGAAGGAGGGAGAGACAGGGAGGTGGGTAGGGATAGAGAGACAGAAAGAGAGATGGGTTGGGAAGAGGGAGAGGATAAAGGGGGAGAGTGTAAGGACAGAAGAGGAGGTCCATAGGTAAGGGGAATAAATATGAATATCAATACTTACCTGACCAACGCAAATAAAGATAAAATACCTCCTCTTTCTGTTGCTCTTTTCCTAGAACATAATTGACATTTCCCTGCAGGCTTCTCTTGTCTCATTCCTGGCCAACAGGGCAGCAACGCAGAAAAACACAACCTTAGCATCACAACAATGTATGACTGCTCAGAATTGGTTGGGGTTGAATACCTAAACTACACAACTCCAAACCAAAGCCTGGTGAAATTCTAAATAATTTATGATGGATAAAAACAGAAAACACAACCCACAGGAATGTTATTACTCTCAGACATCATTCACCAACTTCAGCAATCCCTCCTTCAGTGTTACATAGACATGCTCAGGGAAGAGGAGGAGAGAGAGAGACTGTCAGGGAGATGTAGAATGACGGAGAGAGAGAGACTGTCAGGGAGGTATAGAATTATGGAGAGAGAGAGAGACTGTCGGAGGTATAGAATGATTAGAGAGAGGCTGTTAGGGAGGTGTAGAAAGATGGAGAGAGAGAGACTGTCAGGGAGGTGTAGAATGACAGAGAGAGAGACCGTCAGGGAGGTATAGAATGATTAGAGAGAGACCGTCAGGGAGGTGTAGAATGACAGAGAGAGAGACCGTCAGGGAGGTATAGAATGACAGAGAGAGAGACCGTCAGGGAGGTGTAGAATGACAGAGAGAGAGACCGTCAGGGAGGTGTAGAATGACAGAGAGAGAGACCGTCAGGGAGGTGTAGAATGACAGAGAGAGAGACCGTCAGGGAGGTGTAGAATAACAGAGAGAGGGACCGTCAGGGAGGTGTAGAATAACAGAGAGAGAGACCGTCAGGGAGGTGTAGAATAACAGAGAGAGAGATGAAACGGAGGAGCGTTGCTTTGATGTTGGTTGTAAAAGTTCACCCGGCCACCAAGACTAATATCTAATGGATAATTATTATGATGGATAGACACTGGAAACACACACATATACATACACACACACACACACTTGCTGGATATACAGCACACACACACAGACACACATACGCTGAATATGCAACACACGCACACACACATAAATCCACATGCTGCACGCAAGCACACACGTACGCACGCACACACACATAAATCCCCCCCACGCACACATACACACACCACACACACACCACACACAGCGTAAACACAGATGGACCAGATGAGGTCTGAGGCGCTGTGGTTTGGGACCGTGAGGACGTGGATTACTGCTGATCCTGACAGAACCAAACATCCAGCAGCGCCTGGGCCACAGTGGGCCGGGATCAGGAGCAGGCCTCTTCCTCTCTGGTTCACCAGCAGACACACAACACCGGCAAGCTCTTCCTTAACCCTGTGACCCCCCCACCTCCCCCCCCGTGACCCGGGCGCCTCACCACAAACCCTCCAACCCCCCCCGTCCCTGGAAGCTCCCTGTGCCCCTCACCCCCCCAGCCCCAGCTCCCTCGCGTTGGGATGGGAGGGCTTGTGGTCTGTAGCGCTACGGTATTGTGAAAGTGACCCCGCCCCCCGGCCCCCCTTCTCCGCAGCAGAAGTGGAACATTCCGGATCCCCAAAGTAAAAGTCCTGTCATGTTTTTGCTGCTTAGCTTTCGCTGTGGGTTGTGCCAATTAACTCTTATTGTTGACACCATGGAGGGACTTTTACTTTTCAAACATGGATTTTCCACCCCGCTCCTTATCGCCTGAAGCACATTGAGTGGTGGATAAAGTACTCATATCCTGGACTTTAAAGAGTAAAAGTGCCGACATAGACATGCGTTTTACGGGACATACATGGTGAGACCAACACCACTAGATTGGCTTGTATTCTTCACTTAAGCCTGAACCACACAAAATCCTTCATCATATCTTAACCATTTCCAATACCTAAACATAACCCTTTCAAGCTTAATTGTATCCATCCTTGATCTAACACGTGTAAGTAAGTAAGTAAAAGTAATTGTAGTAGTTTGTCTTATTTTCTTCATGTTTGTACCAAACCTGCCCGTACGTTATTAATGCAGGTCACACAATGTCCCTTTGCTTCAATCCTGTTGAGGATCGCTTGTAACTGAGTTAATGGATCTCATCTGATGATCCTGAAAAATGATTGTAATAATGAAAATAAAACCATGCTCCTCCCAGACTGCCCCAAGGGCCCGGATATCCTAGTGGTGCTGCTGTCGGTGGCGGGGGCCATCCTGTTCCTGGGTCTGGCCGCGCTGCTCATCTGGAAGCTGCTGGTCACCATCCACGACCGGCGGGAGTTCGCCCGCTTCGAGGAGGAGCGAGCGCACGCCAAGTGGGACACGGTCAGTGGGGGTGTGTTGGGGCTGTGTGTGCGTGTGTTTGTGTGTGTGTGTGTGTGTGTGTGTGTGTGTGTGTGTGTGTGTGTGTGTGTGTGTGTGTGTGTGTTGGGGCAGGTTTGTGTGTGTGTGTGTGTGTGTGTGTGTGTGTGTGTGTGTGTGTGTGTGTGTGTGTGTTTGTGTGTGTTGGAGGGGCATATGTGTGTGTTCTGGGGCATGCGTGTGTGTGTGTGTGTGTGTGCGTTGGTGCATTTTTGTGTGGTGGTATGTGTGTTCGTAGTCATGGGGGCATGTGTGTGTTTGTGTGTGTGTTGGAGTATGTTTGTGTGTGTGTGTTGGGGAGAGTATTTTGGTTCAACATGCATCGATTTTTATTTAACTAAAAATCATTTATTCATACTACGATGATCATTAAATCATCAATAGTATATATGAATATATGAGTGTGTGACAGTGACAGAGTGACTGTAGAGGAAATTAAGGGAGTGTGTTTTTCTTAAAGGTTGATCAATTATCTTGATCTTCTCTTCCACAAGTGCAAAGACACATGCTTAAACATGTGCACTACCAACACACACACACACACACACGCACGCACGCACACACAGACACACACACACACACACACCTCTTGCTCTGTCTCTCTGATGGTTGTGATTAGTAAGCAGCATGCTGGTGCTTCCAGCAGAACAAAAGGCAGTAGTGGTTCCCAGAGGAAGCGTACGGTCTGGAATTAGCTGACGCTAATTAGCTTCTGCTGGTTATAGGCAACAGCTTGGCCACACATACACACACACCGCAACACACACACACACCGCAACACACACACACACACACACGCCGCAAAACACACACACAAACATCCGTACATACATTTGTGTGTTCAGTTATTTTCAGAAACTTGCTCATGCAGCACATTTTGTAGCTACTACAATATTGATTGCTTGCTAGCATTTCCTAAATGATGTATCGTGAAATTATCACTTCATAGCAATTTACAACTGTTTATTCATCAGTGGAAGTGAGGCATCGGCAGAATGATGGAAAAATTAGACATTTGAGTCCTCAAGCATGTTTCTTGGATGGATTCAAAACGTTCCACTGCTTGCTTGAGAAATTGGATTGATCCCCACCTGAGCCTTAATAATCCGTCTTTGTACTGTCTAACCCCTACCTGCTCCTTAATGACCTGTCTCTGTGTTCACTGTCTAACCCCTACCGGCTCCTAATGACCTGTCTCAGTGTTCACTGTCTAACCCCTACCTCAAGGGCTCTTTATGGTTCCACGTTGATGCAACGCAAGGGGGTGACGGACCCCTTACGTCCTTGTGGACTCTCCTTGCGTACAACACAAGGGCCTGACGCGTTTCTACCAAAAAATGTAACCTTGCATTGAGGAGACGCAGCTGCAAGGGCTGTGATTAGTCCGCTTACTAAATAATTTCCAGTAATACGCTTTGTATGGAAAAAATCAATGGCAAAACCTGTAACTTTTGCCTTCATAGCCGTAACCATTATTTTATTAGTTATCGGTAAAAGTGGAGACGTTTTGTATTTGATCATAGACCTCAAATGTAATAACCAGAATGGACAACGACGACCAATTAGCAGCCTATCTTCTGCTTTTGTTGCACATTGTTTGAGTCGTATTCAGCTTTCAAGTCGCAAGAATCCATACCATAATAAAACATATAGTAGTAGACCAATTGGAAAGTAATAGCATGCACAGACAAAGACCAACTCTTTGCTCTCTCTTTACCACGGACATGCATAGCGACATGTTAACCCGAGGCAGAAACATAAAGGTTCACGAGTACGTCAGAGCGACTGCGTGGTCGTTGCGCTGTGTGAAGGTGGAACCCCAATCAGGCCTTCAGTGTCCACTGTCTGACCCCTATACCGGCTTCTTAATGAGCTGTCTGTTTACACTGATTAACTCCTACCTGCTCCTTCATGGCATGTACATGACTTCACTGTGATTTGCCGTGTTGAAAGTGGCCGCTATAGTCATATACATTGTTGTATCAAATATCGTCGCAACATTTCAAACCTCATCTTTACGCCTACCTCTTCGGTGGCGTTTCGTGTTGTTCTTTTATTCAACCATCGTTGAATGTTGAATGAATCCCCCCTTCTCTCAACAGGGCCACAACCCCCTGTATAAAGGAGCCACTTCAACCTTCACAAACATCACGTACAGAGGCAACCGCTGAGCCCCTGAGACTACGACCAAACCACGCAAGATCCTATGAGCTTCTACACGAAGGGAAAAAACTAACATTTAAGACAATTCTGGAACGCCTCCGACTTCATGTGCAGGGTCCTACTGTCAGATGATGCTGATCAATGTGTTTGATTTGTGATGTAAATATGTAGAAATCTTTTTCATCAAAGACACGTTGCTGTAAGGTCACGACACAAGCACAGTTTATACTATGTTTTTTTTGTTTTAATTTATGGTTAAATGGACTTGGAAGAATGTTTTCTTTTACGACAAGAAGAAAAATGCAGATGAGTTTCAGTGAAGGACCCAACTTTAATCACTGCTCATAGTGTTGAAACCGTCTGTCACAACAGGAAGGACCACATCTGGATGCCTCCCTTCCTCTCTTGGAAGACTCAACCTTTTGCTGATGTCAGATGGGCAGAAGTTTGTGTGTGAGTCAGAGCAAAAAATTCCCTGTGATTAATAACCACATAGTATGTTTCCGATCATGTGTTAAGGTACGGGCTGCGATCTGAAGTCTTATTTTGTTGAGAAGGATCCTAACTGACTGAAATTACCCAGAAGTATCTGAGTGGCAGCCATGATAAGACCTAGACCCCCTTAGCATTTGCCTGATACAAAGGAAACGTGCTTCAATGTTTCCTTTCCTATCTCCTTTAGCCTAGATTACACTGGACCGTCCTTTCTGTAAGGAATGGAGATAATGCCGTCCCATATTACTTATGCTCGGAACATTTAAAGCGATGCACCATTCAACAAACAATCAACATGACCGACAATTATTTGAGAGACAGGAATGTGGGCGTGTGCAACCATTATCAATGTGACAACTACTTTGTTTACCTTATGTGATTGGTAGCCTATAATCTAGGGCTGTAACGATACACAAACTCACGATTCGGTTTGTATCACGATTTTTGACCCACGGTTCGATACATCCCACGATTTATTGAAATTTAAAAAGCATTTTATTTAAACAACACTTATATACCAATTAACTTAATGTAACATTTAATAACAAATAATTTGGAACACTGAACAGATTTGAACAGAAAGAATACTATTAAAGTATAGCTAAATGAATAAAGAAATAACGTGTGGGAGGATGCTTTTTTCAACTGTTTGGTTGGTTTAGTCAAATATCCTTATTAGCACTACTTATTAGGCTATGTAGCTTAAATAATGACATAATCAGGCCGTATAGAATGCAACATGTTTAGCCTAACTTTCAATAGATGGAGAAAAACCTGAAGGTCATTAACGTCGCAATAACGAGGCGTTACGAGTAGCATACTTGTGTGCGCCAGAATGGCAATGTGCGTATGCGTGTGTGAGTGACGTCAGCGAGTGAGTGGACGAGCGAGGAGAGCGAGCGGTAGCGCGTGTGTCTAGTGAAGAAGCGAACGAGTCCAGTAGAATAAAGTACCCATCCTGTCAATAATCGGTGGCCGCTTCATTCCGACCTATAAGCAGACAAACTGCCAGTCAAATCACACAAAACACTAGAGACAGGATCACACAGGCCCCCTCTGGATAAATGTCGTTCATATCGCATATGAGCACTTCGACGGCTGTGGAGAAATGCGATCCTCCGTAGCCACGGAGGATTGCAGTCGCATACTTACGGCATCGATAGGAGGGGGCGCTGTCAGCAGACTATTATCTAGACAAATTATTAGCAAATTTCAATCGGACAATTTGACCGCAGAGTTAGAAAGGGCGTATCGCGCTTCTGCCTTCTCACACCGCGAGACAGGATCGTGGCTTTGAGTATCGCGATTTTCGGTTTGATACGCGTATCGTTACAGCCCTACTATAATCCCAACAGTAGTAATAAAGTATATTTTTTCCCTGTGGTGTCCACCTTTATATAGCCCGTGTGAAAAAGCAAAAAAAAAAAAAAAGAACAGGATGGACCAAAGTTGAATAAGGGGAATAAGGCCCATGATTCTTCTTTGAATGTCGAGGAGTCGTGATCCCCAATATGAGGATAGTGGACTGCTGACTTATTAATACCAAAAATAGATCTAACCGTTTTAATGGTTTCACTCAGACTAGCGAGCATGACGCATTCCTTAGGAACGAAAACAACATACCCCCGGGGTCGCCAAATATTTTCTTTGTTTTTTTTGTCTGAAAAAGAAAACATGCCATAAAATCTCAAAGCCCACGATTAAAGACTTAAACACTGAATCTGCCAGTCGGTTGTGATTCATTTGCAGCTGGAGTTTGGCCGGTTCACCTTGAGACAACACCCCCCATCCCATACTGAAAAGTAGAAGTCTGTTAAAATGATGAATGCTCTCCAGTAATCACGAGGCCTCAGCTCAGCGACTGGAACTCCAACGGTTCGTTGATGTGTATCATGCATTTTTCACGTGTTGTTTTTGGAGAAATTAGCCTACCCTTTTATTGTCCATAAAACAAAACCCACAGGATTTGATCAGGACCAGGTCTTCAATGTTATTCTGAAGATCAGATTAAATTCAAGAAAAAATAAATTTCATCATGTCATCGCGTTATCCTGTGCCGGTGTGGGGAACTTCTCCAGATTTAGTTTTATGTAACTCACTGCTTCCCTCTTCTGGCCAAACACACACTGCAAGTTCCAGGTTCTTTCCCCAGTGTGTACGTCAGAGTACGTTACAAAATAAAATATTTCCAAATAAACAATATTAAGGATAGCTCTGTTAATTATTTTCTTGGAAAGAAATATCGTGATCCATATCGTCAGAGTTTAGCCTGAAACTATCAAATTTCAACGCTATAGGATTCATGATTTGTTATTACTCATACCGCGAATCAATATGCAAACCATGGGATTATATAACATCTTATTTATTGCAAATCGTACATTGCTGCTGTCTAACATGGGACTTCTCTCAGTTATTCACCAATACCCGGTTCACATTAAAACACAGCAGATGACTAGGTAAAACAAAGATACTGGTACAAATCCTGACTAGTTTCATCACTGTACAATGAGTTCACTGGCTGTGAAACTGATGAATTTGGAGATTGAACATTTGACAGGGGCCAGGATTTCTTACCAGAAATATATTACAGAATGAATGAACACCACTGGCCTGGGAATTGAATTTGGTGAAATCTCATGTCAGCCAATCAGAAATCGGCAGGGAAAATCTCGACAGTCCATTATGCAGAAAACAAACACGTGTTTGCCTACAGTTGTATGAGTACATGAATTCAACGCCTTGAGACTTATTGTGTCACTCGGTTCGTTGTCTGTGGTGCATTCTTATACACAGTCTTGACCTAAGGTTGGCTGATGGCCACACTGCAACACACACTGTTATCAAACGATAAGATGCACACCCAGGGGCAACACCTCCACATCCTAGGCAAAAACCTCTCCTTCCTCCCATTGGATAGACTCACTCCATCACAGCCAGTCCTGAGCCACGAAGCGCATATTTACGTTCCAGTTGATGACTACACCAGCTGAATTGCCTCATAACTAGCCCAGTTACTTTCAGCTTCAGAGGGAGGAGCTTGTCATTAGATGACGGGTGAAGTGATTGGTTAATATTGTAGAAGGGGCCTCCTAGGCACGTAATTGGCCAGAACTGGTCTTAGGTAAAAGCCTGGAAATCAGGGAATCCGATGCCGTGTGGAAGCAGCAGGGCCCATTAGTTGGAGCTCTAGCGGTTGTAGAACTGGGAGGAGACCCAGGCCAGGCCCCACTTGAGGTTGGTCAGCATGAACTTGAGGGCCTTGGTCCACTGCTCCTCAGAATTGAACTGGGTCTTGATGGAGTAGGAGCCCCCACTGCCCCCCGTGTCCTCGATCTTACCTTTCTCCACGTCCATCCTGGCATAGGCACAAACTCTTGGTTAGATTGAAAGCAGCACTAGGATTCAGAAGACTGCCATGTTTCTTAGGATTTACTTCCATTTTGCATTATTACAGAATTCTACCTTCAAAAATTAATTTGCCTTCAAAATGTCTGCTTCTATGCAGTCTATGTTAACTCTGCCTGGTTATCTTTAGCATGATGAACTTATTTGAATGTCTAGAAACTCTTTACTGTTGCATCTCCTAATATGGGCCTTATTCCCAGAGCAGCCACCTTCCTTCCATTCTGGATCTATTCACCCTTCTTGGTTCTAAATGCTGGCTGGACTGAACACGGAACTCACCCAGCTAGTGTTAAGAAACAAGATGGTTTCAAGGTGAACAATTCAGCCTTTCGGCTAAATGTGTCTGGGCCGGGGAAGTGGGAAGCCGTACCTGTACGGCAGACAGAAGCCTGTGTCCCCTTTCTCCACCTCCTCCTTGAACTGCTGCACGCAGTCCAGGAAGGCCACCATGGCGTGGTCAAACTTGTTGTCCCAGAAGAAGCGCAGGCCCCCGGAGCAGTACAACGGCAGCTCCTACGGAAGTGACCACGACAACACCGTTAAGTGAGTCAGTATAACTCTGCGCTTATTTCAAGGCAGTCAAATGGCTCAACATAGTTAGTGAGTGTGTCTGTGGGACAGGTATCCCACCTCATTCACTATCAATGGATCAAGTGCTTTAAGTTACACCCTATGAAGTTATTAGCAGGGTTCATGAAAGACACTTGGTGTTCATATAGACGCTGAGGCCTGGGATATACAAGTAAATATAGTGAGTATGAGGTATGAGGACGATTCAGTTGTTTTAAAGTAGGGGCTCTTTACACAGTGTGTTTACGATGGTCACGTTCCTGGATGTATCACAGGTGTACTATTAACAGGGAATTGCCTCGCTCGGTTCTAAAAGATTACGCTATGTATCATCAATTCATTGTCCTTGAAACATTTGTGGATAGTTCAGTTGCCTCATTCCTCCCAACACAAAATGACCTGCACCAATGTCAAC
Source organism: Gadus morhua (assembly GCF_902167405.1). Taxonomy (NCBI): domain Eukaryota; kingdom Metazoa; phylum Chordata; class Actinopteri; order Gadiformes; family Gadidae; genus Gadus; species Gadus morhua. The sequence goes on from NC_044065.1 coordinate 18,278,320, forward strand.
GGGCCAAGTTTTTTTTCTTTGAGGCAGACTCTCTTACGTTCCAAAACAGCAAGCAAAGTCCAAAAAGGGAATTCATCCTGCTTGTCAAGGACAACTATTGCAGACCAGGTGAATATGTCTGATTATTTTCACACAGAAAGTTGACTCTCGCTCAGAATACCAAACACTTCCAGAGACCTCTTCATGACCCATCTATTTTAAGCAGAAACCGTCTAAATTCAACATAATCCTGGAAACACGTATGATCACGCTAGAGGAATGGATGTGGGTCGGGGGACAGGGTGATCGGTACCTTTGATTTGTCCGTCAGACTCTCCAGGTAGGAGTGGTTCCCATAGGGTACGAGACGATACCTGCAGGGAGTCCGGAGAGTTATTCAGCAGTCAAGAAGCTCAGTCTACAGACGGATGGATGGACGGGTGGAGGGATGGATGGAGGGATGGATGGATGCTTGGATCGGTGGCTGGGTGGGTCGGTGGAAGGATGATGAGTGAATGGATGAGCGAGCGCGTGTACCTCTGGAAGCTGAGGCCCATCTTGTTGGCCAGGGCGTGCAGCAGCAGCACCGTCTGGCCCCAGGCGGCGTTGATCTCGTTCCACTCCACCGGCACGCTGGGCAGCCGGCCCAGGCGGAAGTTGTTGATGGTGCCGAACTGACCACTGTGCCTGCACCACAGGGAGGGCAGAGCAATATCTCAGCCTTGGGTTCAGTACTCTGCTTAAAATAGACTTCCCCATGGGAATTAATATAAATGCTGCGTCCCTTCATCTAGTTTGACCGCGTGTGTTCACCCTCCATTCAGTATGTGCTTTGAGCATACTATTATATCATAGATTATTATTATATATTATACATACTAATAAGTTCCACGATCGAATTGTCCAACTATTCTTAATGATCTGATATGCATACATAATGTATATCGTCGTCTGCGTAAGTTATGCTTTTCCATTCTTAGTTTTCATAAAAGTAATTTCAAACTAGTTTTAAAACTATGAAAAACTAGGTCTTCACAAGCCTGACCCTAGCCCAAAATGACAAATGTGAACGGAGCTAGGAAGCCTGAACTGGTCATAACAGATCTTAACTGGTTACAGCAGGTATTAACGGCTCAGAACACGTTTATGCTGGTCTAAACCAGTCTAAATCGGTGTACACCGCTCCAGGCGTGTGTTTCAGCAGGGTGAGTCCCTGAGCGGTCCAGAAGCGCCGTCTCTCTCACCAGATGTGGAAGGTGGCGTTAAACACGTTGGTCTTCTTGAGGCGGTCCAGCTGGACCTGGCAGTAGCGCATCTGGTTGTCCACGCTCTTCAGCTCGTCGTCCAGCTCCAGCTGCTGCCGCTTGAACTCACTGTACTCCTTCTGGTACCTGGGGCACACACACACACACACACGCGCACGTGCACATACATTAACAGAAGCAGACACACGCACACAAACACATTTAGATACTCAATTGAACATTAACAGGACAATATAACATTAGTTCACTTCTGCAATATTATGATTGAATCTTGCTCATGGACGCTTCCAATTTCTCTCAGCCCCACTCAAGACTTAGTCGCATAGAAGCTTAGGGAAACATTAATTATGGCGATACTCATTGCAATTGCCGATAAACATGACAATATGCTTATGAAATCCATACTAAACAGTCTACAAAGTGAGGCTCATCAAATTGACTTGCATTGGAATTCTAAGTAGGATATCAGACTGAAATTACTACGGTCACATCTTCTCATCGTAATAAATGGAGACTTTAAAACGGGGCGTCACGATAAGACGATCCCCTGAGGAGGGCACAATACCCAATGGACGACAAAATAGCATTGCATCATTGTGCAGCCTGAGTGTTCCATAGACTGATCCTCTAAACGATCATCGGGACTCACTGGAGCTCCTCGGTGTCCAGCTGCTGGGAGTGGCTCCGGCCCTGGGCCAGCTCCTGGGCCACGGCGGCCCGCTGCTCCTCCACCGCCTCCAGCTCCTGCACCAGCACCTCCTCCCCCTCCTTCAGCTGGCGCAGCTCCGCCAGCAGGCTCTCCTCCTCCTCCACCTGCAGCTCCGACAGCAGCTCCAGGCACTGCCTAAGGGGAGGGCACACGCACACACACTAGTCTGAGAGGGAGTGTGTTTATGTTGGTGAGTGTGTGTCCATGTGTAGGACATTTATATCTGTGTGTGTGTGTGTGTTTATGTAGACGTGTGTGTTTATGTCGGCGTGGGTGTGACGTTTGTATCGTTGTGTCCGTGTGCGTGTGCGCGTGTGCGTGTGTGTGTGTGTGTGCTCATGCCGATGTGTGTGTTCATGTCCGTGCGTGTGTCCGTGTGTCAGTGTGTAAGACTCGGCAGCCGTCTTACTTGTAGTTCTGACACTCGTTCTCGGTGATGTTGAGCTGGTTGTCCAGGTGGTCCAGCAGGGTGTCAGTGCACTCCTCACACAGCGGGTGGTCCACGTCCGTCTGGCCCGACATGATGTCAAACAGGTCGCTGGTCACCTGGGGGACGGTGGCCATGTCAACAGATGAGGTATATTTTCTGTAATCTATTATTTGGTTATTTGGTCAGGGGATTTTTCACCACTTCAAAGGTGAATCGAGATACATGGCATTAAGTTAGTAAGAAGTCCGAACACACCACCTGTTCCCAAATCACATGTTCAAGGCCATGAATAAACGACTCAATATTACTGTAAATCGCAACAGCCAGCGTTACGTTTTCTCTCCATAATGATATATTATAAACCACATCAGGTAGCTATGGGACGTAGGGGATTCAAACCTTCAGCCTCCTGCTCAGGTTCTCCATGGTGCCGCCGTCAGACGCCTCTCCAATCAGAGTAAAGCTGTTGGCGCTCTCGGTGGACATCATCCTGGTGGGGAGGAAACAGCATTCAGAAGTCTACCATTTATAACAAGGCTAATTTGAGAGGTTTGGCTATTAATCAAGTACATCATTATCAATTGCTTGAGAGAGAGAAACAGTTAATGGAGCCTTTATAGATTCTGGAAATTCTCTGATGTTGGGCGGGGGGGGGGGGTTTATAATTGAAACAGGTACTAACACCTATGTCTTACCTGGCAGGAGGGATGTATTTCCTCGCTATGCCATCCTGCTTACTTTCCACAAAAGTTTCCTGGGTAGACAAACAGCAGGCATTAAAACAGGTTTGTTTACACTGTGCTGAGAAGGTCGACCTTCCACCAGGCACACCCACCTCTGGTGCATGATCTCCTTCGTTGTTGTCCGTCTGTTTGCTTGGGGTCACGGTCACCAAAGGCGCTTGAAAAGAAAAACAAAAGGAAGTTAAAGTTCTAACGATCTGACAGCTTTTGACACACGCATCTCGTCAACAGGGAATCGATCAGGACCTGTCAGACTCAGATATGTCACCTGTCAACGACAACCTACCAATGAGTTCCTGGATGGTGACGCGGTCCAGCACGTTGAATGAGGTGTCCAGCTTCAGGGGTTGACTGCACCGCTGACACACAAAGCTGACCTGCATGGTGGTGCTGGTAGAGGACTTGGAGCCCTCCATCGCTGCAAGGAAGCAGACAAATAACAACACAACAACACGCTATTTAGTAAACAGACTTGGTACAGCAGGCATCCACCAGAAAAACAACCCGCTGATATAGGCACTGTGCTGTCATGGCAGTCGATCTGTCAAGATGAGCCAGATTGAAGTCTAATACGCGAAAAGCTAATTTGCTAACCGCTAACAATTTGGAGAATCTTTAGAAAGAAAGACCGGCCAAATAGTACTTTTATCTATACATTATTTATTGTGCTATATAACTGCTATTAATAAGTATCAGCGTTCAATCTTTGATCCGAGGATCTCATATGTTTTAGTGAGAGTTATTTATGTTCTACCTCGGGACCAGTCTTCCTTGTTGATGTTTATCCCGGATATGACGTCGTTATCGTCGTATCGTCACTGTTGCGGTCATGGAGGAGGCGGAACATCAACTATTGTAAGTAGATGTAATATTCGACGTTTGGGGGAAATTTTAGGAAATAATTACAATTACATCGATATAGAAAGTACATTTTATAACAAACCTCAAAAATATAAATACATTTGTAGATTGCACCGGTACTCCAGACAGTAGGGGCGCTAGTTGGTGTTCCTGGTGACATGGCGCTGTGTTCCTATTCCCCTGAAGAAGGGGAGAGTTGCGGGAAAACCTGAAACCAACGTCAAGAACCCACAGGAGGCATACGAGAGAAGGTAAACATATTAAATACATATGCATTTGTAGATTACAGTAGAAAACAACGTTACACATATATGAGTAGGGGACATTGCTTACTTATTGATGTCCTGATCTGAGCCATCATCTGCTACAGATAGTGGTGTGAAAGAGTGTGAACACAACAAACCTTGGTTCACTATCAATATCAGTGTTACTTTTATTACATCTTGTACACCAGTGGCGGCTGGTGGTTTTTAAAGTGAGGGAGGAAGGTTGGTTGCCATTGGCCTGCTTTCGCTGTTAGTTCCACGTATGGTGGCATAAGTATTTGAGGCTCGAGTTGTTTCAGGGTGTTTTGGTGAATTACAGGATAGTGTGGAGGAATAATTATGTAAATTGCTACAAATTCACCAGTGGCAGCATTGTACATTGAAAGTTGGTGGGCAGCATGTCTTAGACTACAAGGGCAGAAGGAAAGGATGCACAGCCAATTAGTCGAATCAGGCCTACTCTTGATTTGTAAAACTAAATTAAAAAATCTGGGCCTAGCATTTGGACTATTTTTGTCCTCAATGACTGAAGCTATTGTTGTTGTGTTTGTTATTTGGCTATGTTTATTTTCAGCTACAATTATTTTAAGAAAAATGAAGACACAAGACCAAAAGGGATGTCATTTAAAATGCATCATGCATCAAGTGTTCAAGTGTGGTACCAGCCACGGTTGATTCTAGTGCAAAAATACTGTGAAAACTGCAGAAAGAAATAATGTCTGGTTGTGGTAGATTTCACCTCTAACACTTACAGACACCATGGGATTTATATGGTTTGTTATCCTATTTAATAGAGTCCCTAAAAGCAGGATCCCTCTTAAAGGCCAATTGTAAACACTACAAAATCTTTTTGTTTATTCTTAAGAATTGAATGTCTTCAATTTTAGAGACAATGAAAAGCCCCAGAGCAGAGGACGTCAGGAGAGGTATATCAGCACTCTGGGATACACTGCAGTGTCCTATATGGTGAGTGTCACATTTGTGACAGTATATTGTATGGTTTTCCATAACGTTATGCTCTATGAATAACTATCTGAATCATCCCTTCTTATTTGATCCGCAATGTGCTAACTTCTTGTTTTTCAATACTTAGCCTTGAACTGATGACCACACCAGTGTCGACTAAATGTGACCATCAGTTTTGCAAGTAAGTTTGTGTAACGTTATTGGCTGTATTTAGGTATTTTCACGTTCAAGTAAAAGAATGTCTAGCCGATTTGAGAACGCAACCAAAAAACCCACCAGATACCGCAGTAGGACAAAGCTTGAAGGATCAACAATAACAGCAGCAGCATGGGAAGGCCTTTTCTGATTTGTTCATATTAGGATGGTTATTGTACTTTATTGTGAATGTAATTGTGAATGTGTGTTTGTTTTCACCAGGTTCTGCATGCAGAAGCTTCTCGAAGGTACCAAAAAGAGAGAGGCAAACTGCCCGGTTTGCAAAACCAAGGTCACTAAAAGGTAGGTTGAAGTCTTATTTACCCTGTTATTCATATAAACATGATGTTCTCTGTGGTTGATATTGACAACAAGTACAAGTGAATCCAAGGGAAGTTACCATAACATTAGTAATGTGATCCAATATTCCAGATATGCATGCAAATTCACTAGTATGGACAAATGTATGAACAAGCTGGTAGAAGCTTTGGTATGTCCTCTCCTTAAAGAACCAGACGCACGCTTCCTGTCTGCTCACATGTGATTGGCAGGCATGTTTGATTCACTGAGCCAATCATGGAAGAGATTGTGCATGCTGCTCTTTGAGTCAACTAGCTGAAGGATGGCTATAGCATTGCTAACAAATTAAATTCAAATGATAGCTCTTAATCTTACCTACAACACCTTATCATTGCAGGATTTTCATAGTCTCTTCACAGTCAACAGTAAGCTAATTGTGAAAGACTTCATTAGACTAATTGTAAAAAAGAATATTCTAATTATGAACTATGTTATTTGACCCATTTAGGAGTTTACAGGAGAGCCCTGGGTTCCAGCGATTAATAACAGGTTTACAAAATATGATTGAAGCCTATGAAAATGACACCAAGACCAACTGTAAGTATCTCATTTGTTTGTTTTGCTGTCTTCACTGAAAAGAAAGCTGGTTATATGTTTGGTTATGTGGTCATCTGACATGTAGAGCAGGTCTGTGTCACTGACAAGATTAATGAGATGACCCTCTGCTTCGTTCTCCAGACTTCACAGGATTGACCCTGCAGAGGAGAAGGTCACAGAGGTAAGTAACCATTACAATACCTCAATGTGTTGAAAAGACATCCTGAGAACTAGAGTATGAGCAGTAGCAGCAAATGAGGCGGGGAAGTTAACGCTGGAGGGCTATGTCCTCTCACTTGGGTTTTTGTTGGTAGTTTACCTGAAGAATTCTGAACAAGCTGCAACATGTCTATGGAAACTTTCCGAAGACCAAAGAGACCTTTGCAATCAGCCGAACGCCTAGAGGCCAAAGCATGACTTAATTTCTCTTGATTCTTGTTGCATTATGCTGCCGCTGTTTTTTTACTTTTAATGTGAAATCACACGAAAAAGGGAGATAAACCTCAATGTTAAGATCTCCTTGGCTTGGGTGTTACAAATAGTATTGTTTGTTGTGTGTTTTTTCTTTTGGCCAGCATGACGGAAACAGAAGGAAGCACGTTTTTATCTGGAAACGCACCCGATAATCACCATGACAACGGAGATAGTGAGGAACACGGTCTTTCAGGGACTCACTCCTCCACCGTAGAAGGTAATTCCTGTCTCTCATTTGGTATGCTGTTATGTTGCTGATCACAAATCATGCCACATTCATATCTATTAACAGCTTATATTTCCACATATTTGCTGATCTTTTGCATACTTTGAAGTTGAGAAGTCATATTTGATTGTTTTGATTGTATTTAAAAAAAAAAAATACATATAATTTACACTACAGTTTGAAAATGCTACATGTTGACATTAATACAAATAAAACCTTATGGTCTATGTGACTGTCAGTGACCTATTCCAGGCTGGAAGAAATAATGAATTATTGTTCTTCACAGCCAACAATGGATTTGCCAGCCTCATGGATTTAGAAGATTCCAACTGTTTGATGGTGATAAATGACGGCTTGGATACTAGCTTCAGTGAAACGCCACAGACTTCAGGAGAAAAGGGGTACATCCGTGTGGGAATCAGCCCTACCGTAGAGCCAGTAGAGAAACAAGAAATGGCCGAAGTGGTGGAAAAAGCAACATCAAGACCCCGGACGAGGGGCAAGAAGCGCCTCGCCCAGCTGGAGTACCCGCCATCCCGCCTCGCATTGGTTGCTGATGATGTCATGCAACAGCAAGCACCAAAAGACGATGCAGAGAAGGAAACCGGAAAAACCCAAAAGATCCAGCGTCAGGCGAGGAAAAGTGTGGAGAAGGTCTCCCAGTGGCTCCTACAAGTTCCTCTCACGGAGAATCTGGGGTCGGTGGTACACCCGGACCCCACCTCTGATCCAAAAGGCCCTCCTACTTCCCCCGGAGGGAGCATCTCGTCGACCTCTACAAAGATCCTCAGGCGAGAAAAGCCTGAGGGCGACCATAAGACCGAAGAGCAGGTCGGCCTCAGGCGAGCCGAGCCTGAGGCCGACCAGAAGACCGAAGATCAGGTCAAAAGTCTAGAAGACCAAGTGTTCGGGATTGTTTACACTCGCCGGGGGAAGAGATCCTTCTCTCCACCACAACAACGCCTTCAACTCATCCCTCATGACCCACCACCGGTGACTGAAGAATACAATCCTCACGCTGACGCTGGAGAGAGCCACCAACCCATTCCAGGTGATTATGAAACCAAATCCAACTTTGAGGCTGAAGATGGCGGTGTTGAGGCTGCTGAAGGTGTTGTGGAGATCCCACCGCAGGTGTCAAACCATCAATCCAGTGTTACAGACAATGATTTTTCTAAAGAACCGAGAGCCTTGGACCTCAGTGGGAGGAGCCGATTGGCGGCTCCTCAATCGGAGGAGCCGCCACCACAGGAAGGAGAAGAAACAGATGAGGAAGGAGAAGCCAGCAGTTTGGCGTTCAACAGGGCTGTGCTCAAGTTGGAGAGAAAATCCGCTAATCGAACAGGCCACGCGATGCAGGACATTGATGCTGACCTTAATATAGAAACTGCAGAGAAACTGGAAACTTCCCCTAAGAGGAGACCTGGGCTGAGGAAAGGTGTCAAACGGCAAAACAGAATATCGGCAAGAGGGACAAAACCACTGGTTCTAGTCGGCGCTCTAGGAGGAGAAGCCGTTCCAGAGAGACCCCAGAGCAGGATGGGGTGTGGAGAAGAACATGTTCAAATTGAGACTTACCCGAGCAGCGAGGAGGTGGGTGCCACAGTAGGCAGGACCACTCGCAGTAGAAGATCCCTGCATATTGCCAAGGAAGTTCCGGGTAGTTGTGCTGGAAAGCGTCCTAGCAAGAGGGCGATATGTACAAGAGGACAGACATTTATAGAACCTGGCCCAGATAAAGATAATCTGGTTCATCCACCTGCGAAAACTAAAATTATTATATTAGATGAAGGGAATCAAACGGGGGTAAATGTCACCCAAAAAAACGGATGTATCTGCAAAGACGATATCGGAGGAATTGAGAAAACTGGATCTGTTGAGGGTTCCGTGGCTCCTTTGAGCCAGACTAAAGTTTTGACCCAAATGAATGGCTCTATAGTTGAAGTTCCTAATACCACAAGTCCTTGTGAGGCGAGGTCACCCTCCATCGTACAAATAGATACAGCTTGTAGAAGTCCCGCTGTGGCAGTAGTACCAAGCCCTGCCCCTAAGAGTATCATGGCAGCCAATCAGAACGGTGCATGTACTGAAGATTCCCCCTGTCTGATCAAATGTGTTGAGAGGGAGGAAGACGAGGATATGAGCGATAGTGAGGTCGACACTGAACAGCTGATGAAGAGCTTCAAAGTGGCTAAAAGAAAGTCCTTCCATCTTGGCAGCCCAAAGGGAACCAGAAGCAGTCTTAGGTCGAACAAAAGCACTCAAATTTCTAAGACGGTAGATGACTCTGTTCCAGGAATTGAATGCATAACAGATCAGATTCCCAAGTCCACAGAAAAATCTGCAACGGAACCATCGGAAAAGCAGCCAGAGATGGAAAAATCCTCTTGTGGCGATATGGTTGCCTCTTCTTATTCACCAAGACGAAACACAAGCTTGTCAGGGATAAGACCTCGAGGCTTGAGGAGGCGTCTTGTCCAGTCAGAGGAAGCATTGAAGTCGGACAATGTGTCCTTAACCAAGTGCCCGGATAGTGGTGTAGGCTGTCTCTCCGGGAACACGGCTTCTAGTACCCTCAGCCCTAATAAAGCTGCAAAAAGTCTGCGTTGCACCGTTACCCCTGATGCATCTGAGTCAGTCCTGCTCTTCAGTGCGCTGGAAGTAACTGAAGACGGCTCTCTTGGCGTGACCTCCAGAAGTAAAAAGCGTCTGCAAACTGCCAACAAACCCAAGCAGCCTACCAAGAGAAAACTTGATGCAGTAACCCTGCCCAAAACAACACCATGCAATTCCACTGCCATGTCGGCCACGCAAGGTAATACGGACAACAGCGTGGAAGTACTAGTCAATACCAATGGCTCCATAACCCCTGACGGACTCGAGCCACAAGTGGTTGAGTCTTCTGACAAAGAGCCGGAATGCAGCGGCCTGAGTGCCGGTTCCCCCATCAAGAAGAACCCTATGAGGAAGGCTCACAGGCTAGAGTCTTCATCAGATGAGGAGATACCTACTCTAGCAGAGATTTTTAAATGTCATCCTCCCGCGGTCCAGTGTAATGGTCTTGAAGGCCCGGCCGAGGCTCAGAATGGCCCACAGAGGGGGTCTGGGTGTGAGGAGCCCAACGTTTTGGCCACGCCGCTGGCCAACCCAGCCGTGTGCCCTCCCAGCCCAGACTTTGTGGAGTTCAGCCAGGCCTCTGTGGATCTCTTTGACACACCCGCTGAATGTAAGTCCATTTTCTATTGAATTACACCCTCTGCTGAGATCTTCTTTGTAACTCAGGTTTATAAAACACATTAGGGGTGGATTGAATGTGATGTTACTCATCTCTGCCTTGTTAGAAATCTGTTTTTATATGGGGGATTTTCTGCTTTTCTGTGATGTTAAAGAACATTATTTAGGTTTTTGCAAGGGTTTCCTTTCTATTCATAAAGTCAATTTTGCCTTTATAAAGTGTTGCTTTGCTAGTAATAAAGTCAAGTAAAACAGGAAATTAGGGAAGGTTTAACTTAGGATGCATGAGGCAGGACTTTGTTTTTATCCCACAGGTTTTTGGTTATGATATTATCAATATTATTTCTGATTGGATTGGGATCCCCGGCTGCTCAGCCTATTAAACTTAAGTCAGCCATTAGACGATTTTTAAGAGGAGTTGACCAGCTTAATGTCAATTTCCGTTTTATGTCTTCTTTTAAGTCAAACTGTATGTAGCACAGCTCATCCCAGCTATACCTGTCGGGGACATACAAACTCTCCAGGGATCTGGAATTATAATGCAGAATGGGGTTCAACCCTGAAATATATTGTTTTGTATGCAATCATGAAAAAGTGTGTGTTCCTTCCAGGTGACATCGCTGCAATTGATAACGGCGTTTCGATGGACTCATCACAATTCTCCAGCGATCTACTTGTCACCCAGGTTCGTCCTCCGAACAGACTATTGTTTTTTTTTTTCTGTGTTACGGATGGAATGAATATGTGCTCTGAGGCAGGGGGTAGGGCGAAAATAGAGATGGAGAACCCACAGCACGTCTGATGCACTTTGCCGAGCTCTTCCTCCGCGGCCCCTGTTTTGTGTCGACATGAATTGTGTTTCCATCAGACACCAGCGCCGAGGCTATAAATCAAAGCGCTACTGCTGTTTCAGCAGTATGTCACATCCTTGGCGTGCGCTCTCCAAGCTGCACTGTCCCCCACTGGCCTGTAGAGGGCAGCCATGCATGCCTCTAGAATGCATGCAACCTTTAGGAAAAGGACAGATTGCGTGTGCAGAGAGAGAGAGAAAATTCAGGCTCAGCATATTTCTTAAACTGCATTATATTTATGTAGGAGGAAATGTTTCCTTGGAGATAACCCCCCCACCATCCATCTTCACTACTTTACACTTTTTTCATCTACTTAGTGTTTTTTATTCTGAGTCAAAGTGAACCACATTAGGGTTTAGAGATGGTCTGGGTTCACCACAACACACACTAGACACACATACACGTTTTTTGTTGTGACTAGTTCATAAGTTAATAGATATCTACTGCCCCAATGGGGAAAGTTATTATTATAATAAAGAGTGAATAAGAATATAGTAAACATGGATGACTAATAATTATGAGTCATAGACTTTAGTGTTTAAATTATACTAAATTACTGATAATACTTTATATTTATTTTGGTTAAAGCACAATTAACTTGCTGATCCTCCTCTGTGCAATCTATTAACATGTCTGGAAAGCACTATCGACTGTCCCTCTTGTCTCTAATACTCTGTATGTGTCTCTGTCGAGCCTCTCTCTTTAAGACTCCCTTCCTAAACTCTTCTGTGTTCTCCAAGAAGGGCTGAAGTCGGGCAGCAGGGAATGTGTCCCATCGATTAGAGAGACCTTGGTTTTATTTATTTAGTTTCCTCCCCTGCCGTCCCAGATGAGTCATTGCTGCGTTTGTTTGCTGTGCATTTATTCACTGCCACCATTGGTTCCATTGTTTCAAATCAGTTTTAGCTCAGGTAAATAGGTGAACAACGCAGAGGTTACTTTAGTAACATTACAAGACCACATTCAGTCCCTTTCAATGTTTGCGTTGTCTGTTGTAGTTGATTGAAGTCCTGTGTAGCTTAACAGGGTTGTTTGCAGCTCAACTGCTAGAGCATGGCATTATCCCTGCCAAGGTCAGGGGTTCGATTCCCACTGGAGCCAACAATGCAAGAATATAAGCACTCGGCATGGTGAGTGCATCCATGACTCCCAGCAGAAAGGCACTAGGTTCGATCCCCAGTGTCGACGGAATACCCTAGTACTTTAGACGGCTGACCTCTGGGTGATGACCTTCATCTCCTTCAGTGGGAATCACTCTGGATAAAAGCATGTGCGAAATGTGTGATTTCAGCAAAGGCAGGCCATGCAGAAGGAGCTGCTGCGGCTGGGGAACCTGATGGCGCTGGTCACAGAGGTGCTGCAGGAGAAGGAGGAGGGGTCCGGCACAGAGCTCCCTGCAGACCAGCCGCTCACGGGTACCGCCGTCGAGTCAGAGCTCCCTGCGGACCAGCCCACCACAGGTACAGCTGTCCAATCAACCAATTAAACCTCTTACTAATCATCCAATTAAACCTTGAAACCATCATTCAATTAGCAAATATTAAGCAAATTCAATATTCATTTGTGTTATTTATACTAATTAATTTTCCGCTACATTGCCAATTAATTAGCAATTTAAATTCATTCAATTATTCATTAATAATGACGTTAATTAGTCAATCGACACATCTGCCATTTGCTCCCAGGTCGAATGTTAGACCCAACTGTAGATTGCAATAAAGATCTAATACACAAATTATTTTTTATTCTCAAAACAAGGGTCCCAGAAATGCTGATCATTTATTTACTTAATGTTTCCTAAGGTGAAGACCTCTCTATGCCATGTGCCCTGGAAGTAAAGCAGGCCGCAAGGTGAGAAAGCTTTGCTTCAAATGCTGTTCAAGGATTCTTTTAGATCATTAATTGTCCTACTTTTGCTCTAGGTATTAGATTGGTATACGTTTGTGTTTAAGGATGATGGACAAATGTGTTGCACACAGTAGCCTACTGTAAAATTAACAATGTGTGTCGTTAAATAACATTGGGGTTTGTTGGTCTGTTTAACTTCAGTGAACTGAAGCTCAAAATCCATAAAGCTCAAAATTACATTGAGCTTTATGGATCGCTTCTAGGCCTATTGACGAAGAAGGGTAATTCTATAGTACATATCAAACTGCCTATATCCTGTTTCCCTAAATAGCCTAACTACAAAAAAACAGCATCAGGAAATATGAACCATTATTATTCATGTAACTGTATGCGGCCTACTATTCAGAGGGCTATGGCTCAATGAATTGTCTCCTTTCTATGAAATCTATCGTTTCAAGGAACCGTGATGAATGGTCAAATATACCCCATGACTTGGTTATTAGGACATGGTGATTAGGTTATGGATTGATAGGTTTAGCTGAAAGGTTTGCAAAACCTTGACTCCAGGGAAAAGGTGGTTGGTTAAAATCCCAATACAATATACCTATAGACTTGGATGTCTACTGAATTTAGAAAGGGTAAACGTGTGGTTCAGGTTTAGTATGGTTAAAGTCAGGTTCTGGAGCAGGGGGAAAGCAGTGGCATTAGCATTAGAAGAGTAAATCTGTTCTTTCTTATTATACAGCTGTGAGAGGCGCCTCAGCTTAACACATCTAATGAGATAAGACATCCATCACTGTTCTACGTTTAACACCTCTGATCACTAGAGACCGTGTTAATATATTTTAAATGGCAGAGCTTAATTTAAGCGGCATGCTGATGTTGTCAAGAGAATTAGCTAGAATTAATGAGTCTCCCATCCACTTCTGTACAATAGTGGACTTTTATAGTTTTATATTTTTGTACTTTAGTCCAAATTGTAGATTTTTCTTCATTTCTTTATTCTCCGTCGCTGTGTAGGCTGTCTTTTACTCTCCCAAATGCTAGCTATTCATAGCACCATTGTGCTAAGTAAACTACACTGCCGCTGTCAACGCTTTCACACCGTGGATGTCGTGAAATTGCTGTCCACACGGAACCGATTTTTTGGTGAAGACGCATAAGACTTGTGCGTTTGGGCTTACCTGTAAGCACACTTTTCTGAAACCAGGTCCCAGGGTGGACAAGTTAAAAAAGGACCTATGCGTTTTCGTGTTAGGATTCGTGTGGACCCCTGAAATACAAACGATGACGTCATCGCTCCCCAAGCAGCTGGGCGACGTTAGTGTTGGGTTGAATTTCTCTTAATTTTTTTTTGCAGCTTTAAATACAGCCCCTTGGTAAATCTAATTACTAACTGTACATTAAAAAGTATTTCTGATGAATCTGAAAGGTTAAACAACTGCTATCTCCTCCTTGACTGAATCTTTGTATACAGCACGCAAGCTGTATGCGCGCAGGTTGATGCACACTCAAGATTGTTTTTGCCCGTGTGGACGGGGCCTTAGTTTTACGTCAAAGGCAGCAGTTTCTGCGTTCACACAAGACTAGCCTTTCCGCATTTTTACTGGGATTCTACCATTCACACAGCACTGGCAGTGACCCTGTGGTCCTCTGTTCTCGTTTCCCCTATTCTTTGTGCCCCACTCCCTGCAGTTTGGATATAATACCGGTCCAATTTGCTGTTTTTGCCAATCATTCGATTTAACCTATGTAACTACACGATCAGCTGAGCTGCTCCATCCGCCGAAAAGAGAAAAATGCTCTTTGTTGTAAAGTGGTTTATATTGTGTTCCTCTATTGCTTTCGAGCCACCAGTGTCCCCTTCTCTTGTTAAGTAAGCTTCAGCACACAGTGTCTGTGGTAAAGACTGCTGTAGCGTCTGTAGTGTGCCTCTCTGGTAAAGTTAGCTATAGCTCCACTGTCTCTCTCTGGTAAAGTTAGCTATAGCTCTACTGTCTCTCTGGTAAGTTAGCTATAGCTCTACTGTCTCTCTGGTAAAGTTAGCTATAGCTCTACTGTCTCTCTGGTAAAGTTAGCTATATCTCTACTGTCTCTCTGGTAAAGTTAGCTATAGCTCCACTGTCTCTCTCTGGTAAAGTTAGCTATAGCTCTACTGTCTCTCTGGTAAAGTTAGCTATAGCTCTACTGTCTCTCTCTGGTAAAGTGAGCTATAGCTCCACTGTCTCTCTCTGGTAAAGTTAGCTATAGCTCTACTGTCTCTCTCTGGTAAAGTTAGCTATAGCTCTACTGTCTCTCTCTGGTAAATGAGCTAAAGCTCCACTGTCTCTCTCTGGTAAAGTTAGCTATAGCTCTACTGTCTCTCTCTGGTAAAGTAAGCTATAGCTCCACTGTCTCTCTCTGGTAAAGTTAGCTATAGCTCTACTGTCTCTCTCTGGTAAAGTTAGCTATAGCTCCACTGTCTCTCTCTCTGGTGAAGTTAGCTATAGCTCTACTGTCTCTCTCTGGTAAAGTTAGCTATAGCTCCACTGTCTCTCTGGTAAAGTTAGCTATAGCTTTACTCTCTCTCGTAAAGTTAGCTATAGCTCCACTGTCTCTCTCTGGTAAAGTTAGCTCTAGCTCTACTCTCTCTCGTAAAGTTAGCTATAGCTCCACTGTCTCTCTCTGGTAAAGTGAGCTATAGCTCTACTGTCTCTCTCTGGTAAAGTGAGCTATAGCTCCACTGTCTCTCTCTGGTAAAGTGAGCTATAGCTCTACTGTCTCTCTGGTAAAGTGAGCTATAGCTCTACTGTCTCTCTGGTAAAGTTAGCTATAGCTCTACTGTCTCTCTTGTAAAGTGAGCTAAAGCTCTTCTGTGTTTCTATGGTAAAGTTGTATAAAGTGTGTTTTTCGTTGGCTTCCTTCCAGGGGTGATGTGTGTGGGGAGGACAGGCAGATCATCTCCCTAATGAAGCAGAAGCAGATCCACACTCTGATTCTGCTTTAGAAAAACGGGAAAAAAACAGCAAAGTCATTAGAGGCTGCTGCACCTTATGTCATTTAAATTCAGAACACTCAGAGGAAATACCTGGTTGCCACAGTGATTTAAAGCCTCACACGCACCGTGTGTGTGTGTGTGTGTGTGTGTGTGTGTGTGTGTGTGTGTGTGTGTGTGTGTGTGTGTGTGTGTGTGTGTGTGTGTGTGTGTGTGTGTGTGTGTGTGTGTGATCTTTAATGCTGGTTAATTTAATAAGCCTTGGTATAATTTTTCCTTGCACCTAGAGATGGCTCCCTTCCTCTCCAATGAAAAAGGTGTCATCTTTGTTAGCATCACCATGGTATCCCAGAAGTCTGATGATTCTTTGGCCGTGATGCTGCCTGTGTGCTCTCATGTTTGAGGGTTATTGGAGGAGATCCATGTTTAGCCTCGCCCTTGCGTGATGTTATTTTAAGTACATATTTGTATAATGTATGTATATCCATTTTTTTTTGTCAATGTGCATCTGGTGTATTGTTGAAAAGGAGCGGGGTTCTTCGTCTGACGGGCCGGTCGAGTTCTGCCCTTAATGTACCAAATAAGGCCGCTGTCCGCAGCCCGTCTTTCTTAGCAGTGATGCTGTCCATAGAAGGTCAACCTACACCCTCAACGTCGTTATGTGGAAACCAATGGGTGGCGTCATGGTGGGCGCATCTGTCTCAGGAGGTAGAGAGGGTTGGCTGGTAACCGGAAGGTTGCGAGTGCGATCCCCAGGTTTCCAAGCAAGCAACACCTAAAGACGGCTCCCGACGAAGCTGGCTGTCGCCTTGCATGGCTAACTCCTCCGTCGTTGTGCGAATGTGTGCGTGTATGGGTGAATGTGAGGCAATATTGTAAAGCGATTTGAGTGGCCACTTAGTTAGAAAAGCGCTATATAAATGCAGTCCGTTTACCATTTGACCATTTTAGTCATGGCCGCTACATGGTCCATCATTTGAACAGTCTGGGTCTGACTGGAAGCAGACTGACTTCCAGCTCCACGAAGAGGCCTTTCATTAACCAAGAGACACCATAGAGCTTTTTGTAGACACGTCATCAGATATCGGTTCCAGACAGTCAAGAAAAACATTTGTTTTCAAAATTGGAAAAACATTTGTGGATGTTTAATCTAGGAGTGACTACACTGTTGAGGTCGGTAACCTTTACTTTGATGTCATTACTCAGCTTTTACTTCATCCCCTTCCTTTCCAAAAGAGAAAAACCGAATTAAATTATTTATTAGTGCTATTCTACTATAATATTTCTTCTTAGAAAATAATAACTGTATTCGTAACCACTGAGTTTGAAGAAAGTCTCAATAAATTAAGTAATACATGTGCTTCACTTGGCTCCTCCCCCCCTAGAGACCGTGCTCCAATCAAGACAAGACATTCCATCAGTCCACACAGTCCAGTAGCCAATCATGTTGCATCACCAGCGCCCGGCCTGTTGAGGCCCGATGAAACTGCAGCTACAGGTGAGACACGTCTGTACTATTCCTGGATCCATAACCTCATCATACATATATCAGAATCAAAACAACAGATGGCTAGACTTGTCAGGGACCTAATAAAACGTCTAAGCAATTCAAAGGATGGGGCGTACAGATATACTGATATATAGACTAGTACTAACAGTGCTGCACACCTGTTTATTTCAAATTCAAATTGCTTTTGAGCCTATGACGACTAATCACTTATTAATCAGTTGGTTGATTCTTGTGTGCGCACACTTCCAATGGTCTTCCCTATTTCAGATAAAAAAAATGACTGTGTGTGTAATATATTGTGTGAGAAGTTATGGCAATTAGCAATGCATTAAGACCCGTACATCCTGCGTGCCGAGGTAGTCCCTTGGCCCTACACAGCAGTGTGCACTGAAGCTGTCAGCTCTCGCCCCCTCGCTCTGTATATATATTCAATGTATATAAAGCCTGTACCGTTCTCTACTGGGGCTCTGCTTCACGTACAGTGGGAGATCTTACCGTAGTGGGCTAACGGTATAGAGAAAATCAGTGCCTTGCAAAGTGCTGTTAACCTGGGGACACAACAAGACGTTGCACCAGCGCGGTGTAGTGACTGTCTTGCTGTTGCACCGCGTCAATGTGGAACATTGAGCTACCAGCTGCTGTTGTATTAATAATATGATGCAGATGATTGAGCTTTAGCTGGTTCACACCATTTGCGACTGGAAGCCGGACATTCGCAGACCAGTTTAAACTCTTGGGGTCCTAATTGTTCTTGTGGTGGTGGGGGGGGGGGGGGGGGGGGGGGCATATAAGATGTATCGCCAGGGATAAGTATTTTTTGTTTAACTTGCGTTTTACTTTTTCTCTGACTGATGAGAAGGAACTTTCATCCAAAGCGACTTGCGGTGGAAACGGAAATAGTCTCTGGCACTAACGACGTCTCCCCATATGCCCCTGTTCATTTATTCCACTGAAGAGCCCCCCTCCCGCGTTCCTTAAATCACGGTCCATTCTGGAGACACCGCTCTGGCTGCTTGCAGGTTATTGTTGTTGGCATGCGGCCAACAGGGAATACTGGCTCTTAATTGCGTCTAGAAACTTCTCTGAGCACAGCCAGAGCCGGGCGGCTGACCTTCCACTAGTTCCTCAAGTGATTATTTTACAGAGGAATGTTCTAAGCGGTTGTTTTAAAGGTGCTAAGGACTTATTTTGGGACTTGGCGTTAAACACGATACATGTCATTGGTCATGAACTCCACTGAACTAGTATTCCTCCCATAGAGGTTTTAAATCTTAATCTATGAGGAATAATTATTAGGTCAATACTGGAAATGACTGCAGTACTGAAAGAGCTTGATCTCTCACTTATTTTGATCATTAAAAAAAGTACATATGTCAATAAAATAGAGGTAGAAAATCTCACACCTTCCGGTGAACAGTAGTTGCTAAAGAAAAGCTTTTGATTGTAGACCTTTTGTCCTCACCCCAAACACTTTGAGAATCTCCTGGATCCATGACATTCTTAGGCCAAAAGTGTGAATTTCACCTTAAATTACTAAACGTCTTGCCCTCTTTGCATGTATTTGTCGGGCAGTGATGTATGAACTCAAGTCTTGATGTCAAAAAGTGCCACCCTCACTTTAATAGGGAGGAATATTTCAATAATGTCACCCTCTTGTGGCATTGGCCAAGTTCCAGACATGGCCAAACTTCTATTATAACTTTGACCCCCCTTCCCCCACACACACCACCACCAGTGCCACAGAGCGCCATGGCAACGAGGCCCAGCACCCGACTCAGTGGTGACACCCGGACACCCAGCTCACAAGGGTCAAAGGTCAAATGGACAGAAAACAAAACCAAACCACCACCGCGCCTGAAAAACGAGGAGACCGCCACTGAAGACCAGGTGACGAGGCGGGTGTCTGAGACGGAGCCCCCTGACGCGACCACGCCCAAACCAGAGTGTGTGTTCGTGATGTCCGGCCTGGGGTCCAGCGAACAGGTAGGATGCAGATGGAACTGTCCTGGAAGAAGAGTTAAAGGGATGATATCATACCACCAGGTGTCAGTGTGATTATCCATTACATGCAAAATCTGCCTTTTCCTGTGTTTTAGTCACCTCACAAGTGGGCGTGTCCACTACAGTCTACTGATCCATCCGGCATACATCACCCTTGTGATGTCACTATAGCACAGGGTAGGGCAGATATTCAAACGGCTTGCAATGGATAATCACACTCACACCTAGTGGCATGATATCACCCCTTTAAGCCAGATCTTTTCCCCAAATCTAAGCACATCCAGGTGTTTTAATTGTACTGATCGCTAAACCTCTACCTAAAATGATACAGCATACCTATATCATATATCGTCACCACTGCAGCACCCTTAACCATAACTATCTTTAATCTAATACCTAGGAGGAGTTCTAATATCTGAAATCCTTCTTTACCTCCTTCCATCTCATCCAAGCTTAACTTCTTTTTGCATCACCGCAGTTTCCAACTCGCCATAGTCCTGATTGACTTGGCATCAGCGCTGTAGCAGTCTAGCCGCCAGAGGTTAAATCGTTAGCAATCACATCAGAGGGTTTTAATACCTTTTTCCTCTTGCTTTTTATCGACAAGGGGAAATTCAATTAAAACTTTAAGATTAAAACGAAGCGATAATAAAATCAATTTTATTACAGATAATCAATGTAGCCGATTTAAAGCGCGCCTCTCCGTTAAGGCCTGTGACGTCGACCAATTCCGAAAGGCTTGCGTCGACCTGTTTCCACACTGACTCACACCAAGTTGTTGCCTAGGTGATGGTGAGGAAGTTCGCCAAGAGGATCGGGGCTCGCGTCGTTCCCCAGGTGACCCCTGAGGTGACCCATGTCATCATGTGCACAGGTAGGGGGGTGTGTGTGTGTGTGTGTGTGTGTGTGTGTGTGTGTGTGTGTGTGTGTGTGTGTGTGTGTGTGTGTGTGTGTGTGTGTGTGTGTGTGTGTGTGTGTGTGTGTGTGTGTGTGTGTGTGTGTTAAAAGCTATTCGACATCGCAATTGCTTTGTCATCATTCTTCTGCATCGCACTATGGGCTCTCAATATTTAGTATGCTTTTTGTAGTGTGCCTAAGACAGCTTTAGTCATTTTAGATGTCTTGACGTTCGAAGTAAATATTTTAAATGCCCCCACTGTTTCCTTTCCCCTGAATATTTCTCTGAACATGTGTGCTAATAGTTTCTTGTATTGACTCTATTGTGTTATGCAGGCCTTAGAAGTCGTTGCAGATAGGAGAGCCATTCTTCTCCCCACTGGCCTCACCCTCTCCCTCCAAATCCACTCCTTTTGGAGAGTGATTTCATTGCTAATTACCTATTCTGATTTAATTGTTATTGTGCTTACGGTACAAACTTTGCGGACGCCTTAGCCTTAGATTAACGAGCGCAGTTCAAGGAGGCTCTTCAAACGGGAAACGTTTTCCATTCTAACAACATGTTTGTTCCTGTTGGTCTTTTGTCGTGGAAGGCTTGTCATACACATGTTTGATGTGGGACTGCTGTAACAGTGGGACCCATGACTCTGTTTACTGTAACAAGAAAAGGGAGACAAACTGGCAAAGTAAACGGAAGTAACGGACTGGGAAAGTCGCTTAGCGGACGCTTTATCCAGAGTGACTGAGTTGTTTGGTCCATAAGGAGCAGGTGGTTGTTATGGCTTCCTGCCCAGGGCAGACTGCAGACATTGGGATTTCAAACCCCCCCTTATAGTAGAGATAAGCAACCTACACACTTAATGTAATCCATTTAATTGTGCATCACATTTCACCGCAGAATTAAAGTGTCGATCTTGGACGATTTGTACGTATTATATGTCTGGGTAAGTCCCTATCTATTGCTGATTGAGCTAGCACAATTGTAATTGTGCCTATAGGCCACTGATGAAAACTCAGTGGGACGCAGTGTTATGCATGATACTAGGTGTGCGTTAGTGGCGACACCGTTGAGAACTTGAGATCTATGGGAGCGATTTCCGCTTATCTTCAAAGGTTTCGCCAAAGAGAATGTAACGGAGATTATTGGGATTGCCACTTTTAATGAGTACCAAAACCCAACACCACTTGGAGTTTGGTTTGCATCAGACGACTCACTCTGTAGGTTAAACACATGCTATTGCACGCATAACCTCTTATTGGCTGATGGCATTACTCGGTTGCGAAATTACAAATCCTAAAAAAGGCATGAACCCTTACCCATAATATCCCACTCACCCGAACCCTAACCAGGTTGATTTGTTGCCTAAAACTAACAAAGTAGTTGTCTAAACCAAGCCCTGTAGTTGAGGTGCCCAAACCTTACCCGGTAGATGTGTTAATTAAACCTGACCGGGTAGTCGTGGTGCCGTAACATAACCCCACTCGCAGACACAAGTAAAGAGAAGAACGCAGACTGAGAAAGGCCCCACATCTCTGCCATTGAGAAGCATGACACTCACACACCTGTGGTTCATCTGTTGAATGACAGGCAAGATGGATCTCCCTGACCAATCAGGGAAGAGATGCCCCGAGCTGAAGAGCTCTGAAATCTAAACGGTCTCATACGGAGGCCGACAGTCGGAACACCTTTTATTTTACAGAGCTTTCCCCTCATTAATAGTCAGCGTTTTGCGTGTGTGTGTGTGTTCGTGCACCATCCTGGCGTTTCACTTCTGTGCCAGTCCTCCGCCTTGCCTTATATTTCAAAGGTCAGCTGCCTCCGGAAACCTTATCCTCCTCCCTGATGAGCTACTTGATAAGACCTGCATCCTGCTGCTTGTAACTGCCCATTCATTATTTAAAGGACAAGGCCAGAGTTATCCCGTTGTGAGACCCACTAAAGCCGCTGTTTTCTCCTCTGCCGCACCCCGGTTCGCTTTGTCTAGCCTAGCACCAGATGATATGGTGTCCTGCTTTGACATGTGCCTCTTGCAGACCCGTCGCTTCTGTCAGCAGAATTCAGTAATCCTTCCTAAATGCATTCAGCCGTAACACACTTCAGAATGTACCTAATGGTGAAGATGTAAACAAATGCACCCCCCGCCTACCCAGTTTATTTCTATCCCTCAAAGCTGCCTAAATTCCATTTAAAAGCAACGTGTGTGTGTGTGTGTGTGTGTGTGTGTGTGTGTGTGTGTGTGTGTGTGTGTGTGTGTGTGTGTGTGTGTGTGTGTGTGTGTGTGTGTGTGTGTGTGTGTGTGTGTGTGTGTGTGTGTGTGTGTCCGTCCCCCACAGATGAGGACCTGGTGTGTGAGCGTACCTTGAAGTACTTCCTGGGCATCGCAGGCAGGAAGTGGGTGTTGAGTTTCCTGTGTGAGTCCAGATTTTCAGTTGTTTTTGTTTTGTGCTGTTCAACCGCTCCCTTGCGGCCGACAGGTCTGGAACACGCTGTTATCCAAGTGTCATGGCACTCCTCTGTGCCTTGTCGTACCGGGGTCCTTGGGGGGGCGGCGGTTGTTCCTGCATAATCCAGCGGTGTTTGTGTTGCCGGGGTTAAGCTCTGCTTGTCTTCTGTTCTGTCTGGAACCCCGCAGGGATCTCGGAGTGCTTCAAACAGGGGGATCTGCTAGACGAGGTACGTGTCGCGTGTGTCTGTGTGGCGCGGTGGGCTCCTGTGCTGCTGATACCTGCCCACGCCGTCGGATCGCTGTGCCTGGGTGATGTGGCTGCACGGCTCCAGACTCGGCCCGGGGCTCACCGCCTGAGGCTCATGTGTTTGTACTCGTTGTTTGAGCGCCCTCAAAGCCCAGTCCTGGGCTAAGCGCTGCTCCAGGGGGACGAGGCTTATCGCTATCTGCATGTATAAGAACCTCCTAGAGAAACACGTCTGTCCCAAGCCATCCTCCAGCCTATCAATTAGTGGTTCTCAACCTCCGGGCCGCGGGCCGAAAGGAATCGGAGATTCGGAAATTCAGCCGACAAATAATTGATCAATCAATAAATCTTTTTTTATGAATATTTTATTCAATTGTTTTAAACTCATACAATTAAATTATGTTAGATTATAATTTAATATTATTCGTATTTTGCTTAAATACATGTCATGGCCAAAGACCCCCTTGTTGTCTTTAAGCCAACTATAGTTGGCATAATGAAATAAATTTTGTGTTGGGCCCAAAGCCCTTATTGGCCCAAAGCGCTGAATAAAGGCATTCACAGCTTGACAAAGGCCTACATTATACATAAATAAGATTACAATGGCAAAGAAACTTTGATAGAGTTGGATAGATTTGTTTGATTAGTTAAGACTTTGACTTGGCACAACATCATACGTCTGATGTGGTTATCTGTTTAACAACTGTCAGACTTTATTAATAAAGAAAATCCTGCCTGACTGTTGCCAAATAGGTTTTATAACATTTACATTTGGGGCATTTAGCAGACGCTTTTATCCAAAGCGACTTACAATGAGTACATTTGTCAGAAGGATGTTCATAGAACCAAATGCCAAGCTCTAACAATCATTAGGTTAACCCATTCCCTGTACACAACAAAGCTAGCTACTAGGATAAGATAAATAGCCGACATAATGACTCATTTGTGACAATTACATAAAGCTTCGACCGGCCTTTGCAGCCCTCCGAAAGACCGGATCAACCTGCAAGTAGGCGTCCGTCCAAAAAGTGGAGGGGGTGTAGCAGAGTTTAGTTTCCCCCTCCCATTAAATTTGTCGATAACGTTTCACTTTCACTTTGATTGGCTCAGGGTTAACCGGCGTCGTCTGATGTGGGTCTATAAAGTCATCTGAGGCTGTTATTGTGTCATAGGACCGTCGCCTTAACTCGATTGATACGACGTGTGTATTTGGTCTTCCAACAGAGTGCGTTTGAGGTGCGGGGAGACGTGGTGAACGGGGCCGTCCACCACGGGCCCCTCAGGGCCCGCAGCACTGGGGACCAAGACGTGAGTCCCTCCACCACAACACGGCACCGTCTTCACCTCATCAACTGTGTTTTACAAGAGGGCCTATTCAGTAGAGAGGCCATCTTTTGATTCATAACCAATAGTTTGGTGCTAACCAAAGCTTACACAAGCAATCTGTTTTGTAATGGGACCAGTTCTAAATAGTTATAGTATAAAGAAACGATGAGTAATTCTCAGCAGCTAGGCGACTGTTTACCTTTAGATGGCAGTAAATCTTTGACCTGGTGTGTAGTTGCTCTTTCAAAACAAATCCCCAGGCTCTGCTCATTGAATTAAGGAGCAGAAATGTTGGGGGGAGTGAAGAGCAGGGAGGGAGAGAGAGAGAGACGGTCTTATCAGAGGGCCAGCACATGGATGATGTCAGACAGGTGGCCATGCCTAAACGCCTCCCGTCACCTGCTCCGCCGTGATTGAAACTCGCCGTGTGTGTGTGTGTGTGTGTGTGTGTGTGTGTGGTAGAGAGAAACCCTTACATGAATGTGTCGCACAATGTGATAATAATTACAGGAGCTAATACCACCTGAAGGACGTTAGCTTGTTTTGTCTAAATTAAAAATCTGCAGGCCTGGGCATTTTGTGCCCACTCTTCCGTTAAACCTTTCCAACTCCCCCGGGGCCTTCAACCTTATGGATGGACACGGAGACTGGGGCGATCGGCGCTCTCTCTCTCTCCCTCTCTCTCTCTCCCTTCGCTCCCCCATCAGTCTTCCTACCTCCCTCGCCCCGTGCTGGATGCTAGATGCTGCATTATTCATCCGTTATCAGGATGCATTAGGCACAAGATCAGAAATAAAATAAACACTTTATCTATAATGAGGTTTTTAAGGGCAGGGAGAAGGCGACTCTTAAGCTATATCCTGATAATACAATTACCCCAGTCCCACGTCGTCGTCTCCCACACCGTTTGGCAGTTTTATTGTTTATAAAAGAATGTGTAATAAATGTGTATCGCCAGGCTTTTTACCCTTAGATCGTCAGCCAGGCTCAGGAAAAGCAGTTTGAATCTCTATTTTAGTGAGTCATGGCTTCAAAAGCCACCACAGTCCTTTTTGCTTTTGCCTTTTTCATGACTAAAGTGCAACAGTAAAAGCAATGGCTAAATAAAAGTATTGATTGATATCTGAGTCACAACAACATGCAGTGGGGCGGGGAGATGTGTGTCAAAACATTTTTTTTTATCTGTGATCTACAATTTTTATTTTTTTTCTGCCACTTTAAACCCCCAACTTCAAGAACATTACCACATTCAACCAACAAATGTATATTTTATTTGTTATTATTTATTCATTTAAACGGGTTAGTAATACAGATGATTGGTGACGGCACTGAGATGGAATCATAAAAACTACACCTAAAATAACATGAATAAAACCGATTCAAATGTAAAAAGAAACCAATACCGTTTACGGCTGTCACTTGCTGTGAAGGACAGTATAACATCTTTGTATTCCAACCGTTATTTCACAACACTAGCGTCCGTATTCCTTATTATTAGCAGCTATAGCGGGTTGACAGAAACCAGAAGGTTGCTGGTTCGATCCCCGGCTCCTCCTAGCTGTCGAGTGTCGAGGTGTCCCTGAGCAAGACACCTCACCCTGACTGCTCCCGACGAGCTAGCTGTCACCCTGCGTGGTTGACACCGCCGTTGGTGTGTGAATTTGTGATTGAATGGTTGTAAGTCGCTTTGGATAAAAGTCTCAGCAAAATCCCCTAAATGTAAATGTCAATCTTTTGTGTTTATTCCCTCCTAGCTCCTCATGAAGGGCTACAAGATCTGCTTCCAGGGGTCCTTCACGGACATGACCAAAGGTAAGCGGCCTGTTGATTGCATGATCGCTGCTCAGGCGACGCCAGACCCGCACGACCACAGACCTGCTGACGTCAGGCACGGGAAGCGGTTGAATACCATTGATTTTACTGACTCACCGTCAGCTATCCACTTAGTGCGTGTGTGTGTGTGTGTGTGTCCCTCGTCTGGTAATAACAGTAATTTCAATACCCTTGTTAAATTGCACTCAATCTCCGGAGCAAACAAAGCCGGTCCCCAATCCTTGTGTTTATTTCAAAAGATGCCCTTTTGTGGGCCCCAGTGGGAACCAAACCCGATCACCCTGGTCCTGGTAATGCCATGCTCTTCCAATTGAGCTCCAGTAGACAAATGAGGTTTGTCGTTTCCACTGAGAAACCACCCGCACAGAACCCCCCCCAACAAACAGACGAGTCAGAGTACAGCAATACTAAGGATCATGTTGAGGGTGACGTTTGAGTCTGGTGGTCTATGGGCAACAAAGGGTACTGCCTTTAGCTTCCAAGATGGATGCTTTGGCTGCGTTGGTGTCGGCCACTCAGTTTTTTGTTTTTTTTCATTGTTTAATCTGGGAGCAGTGGTCGATGGTAAATGGACAGCATTTATACAGCGCTTTTCTAACCAGCACTTTACAATATTGCCTCACATGCACACACCTCGAGCGTCAGCCAGGAGTAGCAGGGGTTCGCACTAGCAACCCTCCGGTTACCAGCCAACCCGCTCTACCTCCTGAGCCACATGCCGTCCTGTCAACCCTTCGTGCCACCCGGCCCGTCAGTCAAGAGGAGCAGGCAGGGGTCATTCATCCCGCTCTGCCATGATGTCCGTCAGTGGGGGCCTCAAGTCTCAGGCCCCGAAACTCAAGACACGATTCTGATTGGCTGTCATCATTGTCACTGACGGCCAATGAGAACTGAGGACGTAGCTCAGGCGTACTGTTCCCTGATTACGCTCGGTGATTTGTCTGGCTTGAATGTCAATCAAGACCTCGACTCGACAAGTAGGCGGTTCTGATCCAAACTGTTTCCCAGACCTCCTGGGGCAGTGTGGTTCTGCGAGACTAGCAGCCTGCTGGTTAGCAGTGACCCGAGCTAGCAGCCCCACTACCATTCCACCGCTCACGCCCCACTTAGCTCATAGCTTTACTCGCACACGTATATTATATAATGCTCTTGTTCGTACCAGTTTGCATTGCTAAAAGATGAGCTGAGATGGCACTCGGGAGAAAAAGAAAAAACATAAAAAGGCTGTTCTGTTTGCCCGGTCGCATGTTGGTCTTGGGTTTGGTGACCGGTTGAGCCCGGGGAGCGCCTCAGGCCGTTCCGTCGTGGATGTTGGAAGCAGAGCGGTTCTACGGGGGAATAGGGCCTGACAGCACAGGGCCCTGGGCCCCGGGGGGCCCGGCTCTGGGTCCCACCGTGCTGGAGCTCAGCAGAGTGGAAGGAAGTCTAACGGCATGGAGGAGGGGAAAGAGAAAGGAGCGTCTGCTCACTGCATCCCCTGACGCTCTGACTTGGCAGAGACTGTTTTCATTATGGTTTTGTTTTCTCAGAACCAGTTATACGTGTTTATCATTTTGACTCCGTTGCGCCTCAATATAAGATGCACACTGGGTTTGAATTCTTTAAGTCCTGTTTGATAGTCTTTACAGTGTAGTGATTAGGGAGTATGACTCAGTCCAATGGTTTTGGGTTCGATCCCCAATGAGCAAGGTGTATAGCGCCTACCTTCCCATTATCATAACATGCATGGCAGCATGCTACCCAAGAGGTAACCACTCTATTAGCATGCTAACCGATAATGGTCCCGACAGACAGACAGACAGACAGACAGACAGACAGACAGACAGACAGACAGACAGACAGACAGACAGACAGACAGACAGACAGACAGACAGACAGACAGACAGACAGACAGACAGACAGACAGACAGACAGACAGACAGACAGACAGACAGACAGACAGAGCTGGCCCAAGTTGGAGGGAGAGTGGTTGGACCTTCAAAGACATGTTTTGCGTCCTCATAATTCCCGCTCTTCAATGAGTTCAGAGCACTCTGCTGGACCCTGATAGACGGCAACCCGCCACGCGTTTGACAGCGCTAGAAATTCAAAAACAAAGCTGAACTGAGAGACGGGGGGGGGGGGGGGGGAAAGACTCAAAGCACCTCACAGGGCTTTGGAAGGACTGCGATAACAGCTGGAAGCCCAGAACCCTTCTGAACATCTGTCATTTAGAGAAGGTATTGGCAGACACAATGACAGGGTACGGCGGGCGTGGGTGGATGGGCGCTGTGTGGACCACAGAGGTGATTCATGGACTTTGATATTTCTTTGTGCAGTGTGTTTCTGCTCCAAAGGGGTTGCCATGGCGTTGGGCATTGGCAGCCGGGGAGTGTGAACTGTGAAAGAAGTTTAAGTGAGTCGGTGCGGTCCGGGTCAGTCTTTATGTGTTTCAGTCGCCTTTTGGACCTTGTTCTTGTTTCTAAACAGGGGGGGGGGTTATAACCTGTTGTGAGAATAAAAGCTGCTCTCTCTGCTTCTAAAGCTGTAGGTTCACCAACGTCAGAGCTCGAGATGATTGTAAATGGCGTTTTATAGTCGTGTTTGAATCGGGTTAACCGGCAGTACATAGAAATCGTATTAAATATGCATCGTGTCAAAGGCTCCCAGGTCCAATAAGCCACGGTGAGGTTCACTATCCCGACGAGCGCAAGAGAACCACTTAAAGCATCTCCTGGTCCCGGGAGAGCAGACGGATTAGCTTGATTTCGACTGAAGTGTCGAATCTCTTAAGATCAATTTCTCCAGGGGGTAAGACCTACCCGGGCCAACCCCCGACCCCCACCCTAGGCTCCCCGATCGGCTCCTACGGTGTGTGTGAACCCCTGGCGCCGGCCGGGGTCGATGGCGCCTGGCTAATGGGTGGCTGGTCTAATGGCCGCCGCGGGGCGTTGCCCTGCGCCCGGCTCAAAGATGGAGTCTTCTACATGATTTATTTAAAGCCTTGAAGAGGTTGATTGCGTGGGTCTTTTTTATAGCATGCTATCATCTATTGTATGGTGATGGCGATGTGGGTGAATCGAATAGGAAATTATGAGATGCAGTTATCAACTGTTGTTTTGGTCATATTTCCTATTAATAACCTGGGCGGGAAAACAATGGCGAAGTACATGGAAAGGTGTATTTATGAACAATTGAATGGGTTTGATCAAAGAACCAATGGCATTGTTGTAAGGGCAAACTAAATGGTTGGACAATTGTATTCCCTTGATATTATTTAGTTTCACATTTGTGTCCAGAGCCGGTGGCGGGCACTGGTATGAATAAGATTGGGTCGATATTTTCATTGATTAAATAAATAGCTGAAGAAACGATAATGAATGAAACCAAGTGTGTGTGTTTCTGTAGGGATTTAATGAAAGGGAAAGTGCTGTGGTGAGGTCTGGTCCAGGGTACCTAATGCTTCTGATCAGCCTGATCAGCATCTCTGTCTCTCTCTCGCTCCAATCTACAGCGTCCACCATTAGTCTGAATGGAGTCTAAATCGTAAATAAAACGTCCAGCTTTCGTCTGCGTTAACCCCTTCACCGCTGCTTCACTACCTTCAGAGGAAATTGACAGCGGAATGAAAAGCCTCGCCCACATCAATGTGTGGAAAGGAGGATATGAATGAGTGTGAGAAAACTGTCAATCACTTTTGATTGTTATTTCTTTGGTCCTATCGGTTTCTGTCGGTCTTTGATTGTTATTTCTCTGGTCTCATGGGTTTCTGTCTGTCTGTATTTCCAGACCAAATGGAGTGGATGGTGGAGCTATGTGGTGCTGCTGTTGTGAAAGACCCTCTGCAGTTCGACAGTAAAAAGGTATGCCTGTCGTTCCCAATGTCGGATCCATATAGTTCTATAGTCCGGTCATATCGTTTTGAATGCGCCAAATCATTTAATGCATTGTGTTTACTGCATTGATAATTCAGCAATCTATTCTCATTCCAAAGGATTTGATTATCCCCATGCATCATCTCTTCCTCCTCCAGTACTGCCACCAGCTGCTTATTGTACAGCCAGGAACGGAGACGGCGCTAACCAAACCCAGCGGTAAGCCTTATGTTGAAAAAATTATTAGAAGAAATACAGCCTCCCACTAGTTCCCTCACAGTGGGGTTATTCTGAGGCAAATGGTTATCATTGTAGATGGTGGTTTTGGAAGAATGGATGCAGAATTTAGTTTGTGTTCTTCGTTTATGTCTGCTTGTGCATCATAAGCCCGGTTGCGCGCGCGCGCACGCGCGCGCGCGCGCACACACACACACACACACACACACACACACACACACACACACACACACACCGTGCGATGCACAACGAGACCATTACAAAGATGCTACAAAACATCCACCTCTGGCTGCCGAGACGAGACGGGTCTTTAGGAAGAGTGAGAGTCACGACGTGGAGGTGTGAGAGGCCGCGGGGGACAGGGCCGAGGTGTGAGACTAGAGAGAGTGGCAGTGTGGGCGGTCGGGGTCAAGCTGCTCTGCACCAGGTAGAGGGACCTATAGGGAAGAGAGCAGCTGCTTCTCGCTTGGCAGTTCCAAAAGGACCAGGGAGTGGATCTCTTCTCTCTTCGGGCATCGTGATTTGTGCTACTGCATATTTGATGCTGCCTTTCTTCTGCCTCCTCCCCGGGCCCTCGGAGCCCGGGTCATCCGTCTGGAAGGCTCTCTCACGCTCCGCCTCTCTCTGAATCTCATCCCCTCTTGTCTGTAAGGGATCCCTCCCTCTCTTGCCCACCAGCTAAGTCTTAAGATATTGTAACTTGTGCTCTGCACATATTAGGTGTCTATATTTGGTCTTTGCCACAGGTGGAGCCTAAGGTTAAAGAGAGTGTAGTAGGGTGTTCATCTCCCAGCTCAAAGGTTCTGGGATCAAACCCCGATATACGCACCTTAGCTGTATGCATCCTTGAGTCATATTGCCTGAAAGGGTCCGGTTCAGGATTCTGCAGGATGCTCAACCTTTTGTGATCCTTCCCGGGGCATGGTTTAGAGGCCGCCCCTATACCGGTTAGCTATACCCGTTAGCTATACCGGTTAGCTATACCCGTTAGCTATACCCGTTAGCAATACCCGTTAGCAATACCCGTTAGCTATACCCGTTAGCGTTAGCCTGATGATGATTCACTTGAACATCCTGTGCCTTTCCTCTCCTCAGCCTCTTATGGGAGAGCGACAGTTGTGAACCGTGGTTGGCTGTTGGACTCGGTGGCGACCTACACCCTCCAGAACACTGACGACTACAGGGCCTGATCCGGGAGGAGGTGGAGCCCCCATAGCCTGGGCCCTGCCTTTCAACAGCACTTTCTAGGAGAGCTACAGTCAGAACCCTCGGCTGGCTTTTGACCCTCCAAAACCATTGGGAACACCAAAGGTGGAGCCCCCCTCTCCCTCTCATAGTTCCCCCTGTTGGGTTTACCACTGTAAATAATTCAAAGTGGCTTTTTTAAAATTTGTAAAGAAAAAACAGTAAAATGTTGTTGCCTCTTTTTTGTAAAAAATTATAATTCTAGAAGTGTGTTGTGAAATGATGAATGTAGGACGTACACACCTCGACCACAAATTAATTGGCTTGCAGTACTACTTCATTCAAAAACACAGAGCAATTAATGCCTACTTTTCAGGCATTTATTTTTTAATAAATAAAGAGTGGGACTTTGTTCTTCCTGATATTTACTGTTTGTTTTTTGTCTATAACTTGAGCCCTTACTTCAAGATGTGGGGCTGTGATGACGTGGCTTAGACCTCCGTGCTTCAAGGTGCCGGAGGGTGCTATATTCTGGGCAGATACTGCATGTCAATATAAGAGTACAGGATCAAAGCCATCCCTGGCAAATTATTAATCCATCCCCAATTAAATAGAGGACAGAGCCATTGATTAATTCCAAGCAGACAACAAAAGGCCTTTATCACAGAGTGGTGTGGCTACTAAAAAAATGGTAAAATATGGTTATGGAGGCACCCAAGTGGCTATAATTAACATCAGGAGTTACTATCGCACCTAACTGATAAAGGTCTACGATCTTTTATTGACAGACAGCCGTAAGATCTCGCTTGTTAGAGCAATAAATTCATACGCGTATGATTCTTTTTATCTCCACACTTAGGTTTGACAATCATGTGTTTTAATAGATCCGATCCGACCCTGTTAAACCTCAAACATTTCCGATTCTGTCTCGTTGCTCTTGCTCTGCCAGCACTGGTTACAGTCGACAAGCACACCTAGTATGATCGGTAGGTTTCATGTCCAATAAATGTCGGCTCCTACTGCTTCATGAATGGAGTACAAAGTACAGCCGCAAGACACGCTGTCCATTGTTCCCAGCTGAAGATGACAAGTTGGTTTGCTTTCTAATGACGAACTGCCAAAGTTTCTAATTTACGGTACAACTCACATAGTGAACCAAGATATGATGATATAATTACTATGTTATTACTATTAAATACAATTGCTTAATCCTATTTGATGTGAAATGCATCACGTGTGAACTAGACAACTGCTGTCGGTGGTTCAACAATATAGAACCCATTGTCTCACCTTTTTATGATTTTAATGGCGGTTGTTGGACGGAACCTGGGCCCAAAATACCCCCGCATGTGGGTCACGACATGGCAAAGGTTTGGGAACCCCTCATCGAGTGTTTCCAGAGCTTTGTTGATGCTTAGCGAGCTCAGCAACGTTAGTGAATAACGTTAGTGCAGGATGTGATAACCTTACCTCTGGCTGGAACCTTAAACATACAATACCCAGCTATGCCCAGAAGTGGCCCCTAATATTTCCCAGAACATGGCCACTTTAATAATGCATGATGCTAGCCCAGCCTCAACCGAAGCAGAGTGTTGTTTGGACAGCTAGAACGATTTGTGGAAGTGTAGTGATGCAGGTTTATTCGTAGTGCTGCTGACAATGGCTAAAATCCCTAAATTGTGTTCTTACCCATACGTCTGCTTGAATGACTGCACGTTAGTATCCATAAACACCGGGTATCCAACCGCATTCTATTGTCTCTTCCAACTAAGGGCCTGATATTGGGAGGGACACCGTAGTTCAGTGTTACTTATTTATTAGGTGATGGATCAGGCAACACAGGCCTAGCCTGAATGATTGCTGGGAGAATGTCTGCTGAGAACCATAGTTTCATTTCAAAATGTCCCTGAGATAAAGTGAAAAATGCTTTTGTTTACTAGCTGGTTGTATTTATTTAGATGCTTGTATTTTTATTCTTTGCCTTAAAGGTTGCATTGCGTGTACAGGCCTACATCTGTTTAACCGGCAAGTGTTACTAATTCATGCCTTTGACAAACCAAACATGCTTGAACTCTCATGCCAGAAGCTGCACATCTTAGTGAACCATAAATAAATAAAACAAGCAGGTCAAAGCAAAGCTGTTCCCTATCCGATCTTTGGCACGAGGCGCTGACATGATACCAGATGTGTGCCTTGTGCAGTTTTTTGTTTCTTTCCTGCCTGCTGAGTCTTGTGGTTTAATTCCAGTGGACAGGAGAGGATGTAGGACCTAGCTATGAGTGAAGGAATCATGACATAACATAGAGTGAAGGAAGTGAGTGAAGGAAGCATGAAATACCATCCTGCTCTTCGAGTAGAGGCGTTGCTTCAATCCAATAAGGAATGCAGTCTCACCACATGTTTTGCCATATCAAACTCCAGGTCTTTTCATATGATGACTCAATTATATATTTTTACTGTAACTTCGATGATTGTTACATCATTGTTTTTTCATGTATAATTTCACACAAAAATACATTAACAAACTTCACAATATCTTCAAGAAAACCAATATTCATACTAAGTAAGGGGTTATTAAAGACAGATTGAGTCCTTCTTTGGGTGATGTCTGGCAGAAGGTCTTTAGGCCTATTGGTCAAATCATTTGACCAATAGGCCGAAATGCATTCTGCCACAGATCATTAATGACATAATCATTAATTGATTATTCAAATTTTTACCGTTGACTCAAATGTTTAATAATAATATATAATATAATAATTTGAATAATCAATTAAATAATCAATGCATACAACATTACCTTACCTTTGCAAGAATCCCATGGT
Organism: Gadus morhua; assembly: GCF_902167405.1. Lineage (NCBI taxonomy): Eukaryota > Metazoa > Chordata > Actinopteri > Gadiformes > Gadidae > Gadus > Gadus morhua. The sequence continues at coordinate 18,312,600 of NC_044065.1, forward strand.
TGGTTAACCTGTGTTTGGAAACAGATCTCAAAGTTTGGCTCCAGACCTATAGTGGAAGATGTTTCTGTGTGAACATTGTATGTGGGAAAGGAGCATGGAACAGTGTTTCTACCTCTGGATCGCTCGCTTATCGAGTGTATGTGTGTGTGCCCACCTCAAATGATGAGCAAAGTTGCATTCTTCTTAAGTTGCACCGCCGCTGGGCAGCCGTGCACCCCCCATGGTGAAATCAAGAGCAGAAACACGCTCTTGCAGATTGATAGCTCCTAGCAACCAGAGACATCAGGATCGAAATGTTTCAATGAACAGAGAATTCCACAAGTAGCCTAGTGGTTATTTACTGACAGGCAAAATGGTTACTGCAGGTGTAAGTAATTAATAAAGTGCTTTCGCAAGGTATTCCTACTAATGAATAACTGCATTATTAGAACATAGCCTGGTTTATATTACCATCTCATCAGTAGAACACACTGGTATGTTATGTATGTTAATCAATGCCTCATGTTGTACTTATAACTGAGATCCCTAAAAGTTAAACTTAAGTGTGACACATGCCTAACACGTTTTGTTTCAATTAAATTGAATTACATTTTCTTTGTATAGCTTTTACTCACAGGTACAGCGTCCGAGGGCTTAACAGTCTGTTTATGACACCCCCCTGACCCTAACCCAAGAGGGCAAGAAGAAATCTTGAGAAGGAACGCAGAGTGGGGGATCCCTCCTTCAGAGTGGGGGATCCCTCCTTCCAGGGATGATCAGAAGTGCAATGGGGGCCAAAATTGACATACACACATGCATACAATATACTTTGTGAAATATATTATATATATATACTGGTATATATATATTTCATTGAAATTCGTCGACTTCTTACGTTATATTCAATGTTTGTACTAGTTCTGCTGCTAGCAAGTCAAATGATTGAGCTTCCACTAAACTTTTTTTGAATAAATGTATAAACGCCCATTTACCGTGTCTTGCATGAAAATGCTGTAATAGTTTCAAGCACAACAATGTCTCCACATAATTACAAATCGCTTCAGGATTAATTACTGACAGGTCATTTAACTCAAATCAACACAAATAGACTGATACAGGGTCCCTAGGCTAAGGAATAGTTAATACAACCTTAACAATCTGCATGTAAAGCTTAAACCAAATAAATATTTTTTGAGCTCTCACATTGTGTTCTCCAGAGCCTGAAAATCCTTCTCGGCCTCTGCAGTGTTCAACTTACGATGGCTCCCATTGGCTTCTGCCCAGTGACCCCAACACAAGCTCCGCTAGGATCGACTAAATGACAGAACTTTCAAAGTTATGAAAAACCCCAATGTTAAGTCATGGCCCCTCAACAAACCTACTCGAAGGTACTCTCTAAACCACTAACCTGGGGCTACCTGGCTAATCAGCAGTCCAAAGACATCTTGCACACACACGCGCACACACACTTGTGCAACACTAGTCTTTACTACGAAAAGCAACAACCTTTATTTGTGCTTTCATCTGCCAGTTAAAATGTTGATACTAAAAAGAAATCTGTCATTGAATGGGCTGTGTGTGTGTGTGTGTGTGTGTGTGTGTGTGTGTGTGTGTGTGTGTGTGTGTGTGTGTGTGTGTGTGTGTGTGTGTGTGTGTGTGTGTGTGTGTGTGTGTGTGTGTGTGTGTGTGTGTGTGTATAGGCAGACTTTCTTGTCCTAAGCGGCTGCAGCTGCGGCCTTCATGGCCGCTCAGAGGAAACAGAAGCACAGAGGGGGTCGCCCTTTGTGGTGCGCTGAAGGCATTTCTGTGTAATGTCCTCAATTTTACATTTTGTTTAAATGGCCTCTACATGTTTAATGAAGTGCTCTCTCTCTGACACCACAGCCATTTGCCATTGTGTATCTCTCATTATGAAACAAATTTTGTTGGCGGTCTCAGATCAGCCGAATGCCGTATGCTTTTTTGGGTTCATCAGCCTATAATAGCATGCATATATATATTATATATATATATATATATATATATATATATATATATATAGATAATAAAAGCTTAATACATTAATACTTGTAAGTGTCTTCTGAGGTTTGTCCGAGGACTACGATGAAGCTGTATGTGCTTTCGGGAGTCAGGAGAAGCTATTAAAGTTGCAGGAGGTTTGAGACTAAAGTGGACACTGATCTCTTCCTCTTCGGGATTAAAGTGAGATACGGCCAGGCCGGGTGTTAAGTGTGTTTCTGTGGCACTAATGGCCGATACACTGACGCATGGGGAACATCCCAACCCTCGACATCTCATATTCTCATTATGCCGTCTAACAAGCTCATCAATTCACTGTCTTCTTTTCTACCAGAAAGCTCAACTTTATTTGCTCGTCCTAATATGGATAAAGCCTGGCTGTGATTAAAGAGGTTCTCTAGATACATCCTAATATTCTGCTTCTTTAAACTAACAATACCCAATGCATAAATTACAATTCATAAGACCCTTGGATAATTAGCACCTTCTGGACAACAGAATAGTTTCATAAGAAATTGTGTTGTGCATTTTGGTTCAGATGATTCATCAAACAGCGATAGCATTCCATCATAAGGAGGAGCAATGTGAAAGGAGTGCTGTATGAGAATACCTGTTCTTATTGTGCCTGCCTCTGTATGGGAACATTCAGATGCATACCACTCCCGGCTCATTTCTGACCAATCAGGCCTGTCCATCACATGCGCACACAGGGCATTATCGTAGCTCGACACCACAGGTGCTGAACAATGCACAGAGGTCCATTCTTCGGGGTTGTTCATTTCAGAAATCTTTCTTTCTTCTGCTCTTTTCTGCTCTTGCTCTTTGCAGAATAGGTTTACAGATAAGACAGGAGTCCAGATGGAACATGTGGGTACATTTTTTAGCATTACATATTACCTATTATTAAAGGAGCATCAGTGGTAGAGATGTGGTGCTATCTCTTGTGAACCCCTCCAGCCTTGTCTCTGTTGAGTGGTTTGTCGCAGTAGCTCTCGTATGGCAACAAGGACAAGCTCAACATGTCGCCGCTGCTTTCTGCCCAAGGCTAAAATGACTGCAACGTGACATCATTTGTGTCCTCTGCGGCAATCAAACTGGCCAGTTTGATCCCAAAGCAGGCGCCAACGACCCAGTAGCCGCGTGGCTCGCTGTGGTCTCCCGGCCAGCCGTCTCCGTTTGCGTGATTGAACCGGTTTACTCAAAGAATGGGAAATGTAGGCAAAAGAAATACCATATTCAGCATGTCTGCGAATGTGAAGCATTATAACACAAACCGACAACAGAGCATAAAGGGTTACACTTTGGTGAGATGGGACTTTCCCGCTCACTCTGTCTCTCACTCTCTTTCTCACTCTCACTCTGTCTCTCACTCTCTTCCTCACTCTGTCTCTCACTCTCTTTCTCACTCTCACTCTGTCTCTCACTCTCTTCCTCACTCTGTCTCTCACTCTCTTTCTCACTCTCACTCTGTCTCTCACTCTCTTCCTCACTCTGTCTCTTGCTCTTTCTCACCCTCTCCTTTATATATATATATTCGCTCACTCTGTCTCTCACTCTCTTTTGCTCTCACTCTGTCTCTCACTTTCTTTCTTTCTCACTCTCACTCTCCCTCTTTCTCTGTATCTCTTTCTCTCGTCTACTCCGTCTCACTCAATCTAGTTGAGAAAACATTTTCCCTGAGCTCATTATTCTTACATTCAGCGACTATATTCCTCACTGTATTTTAATCCCTTTGGCCCAATTCGGTTCATTCAAAATGTCAGTTTTATAGAGAACGTCTCTCCTCTACCAGTAATGATTCAAACTGCCGGAGGGGTTGAACAAAGCGAATAAATAAAAGCGTTGAGCCATCCATGAAGACCTCCCTGCTGGTCGGGGGTCTGCACTCATCTCGCTGGCGGTGCTGTGACCTCACACTAGCTGCCACCCCGGGTTTGTGGTGGTTGTGTGACATGTCAGTTCGCCACCGCTCAGAGCTAGCTAAGTGCAGTCGATGGAAAAGGTGTCCTCTGGGACAACCCGAGAATCAGTCACATACTTTGAGCGATAATGCCCTTTTGATATTTTACTTTTTGAATATATATTATTGATGTATGAATTCAATGGCCTATATAGTATTTATCGTACATATATAGTATATCCATTTATATATCTATATATATATACATATATAAATGGATATATATATACACATATATATATATATATATATATATATATATATATATATATATATATATATATATATATATATATATATATACATAAACATTTGTAAATAACTGATAATAACAAATCTTTTGTTTTCTATGTTCGATGTTGAAAGTTAGTTGCACTGTTAAAAATGAAACTCTTTCACTAATAGTTATCACCTTATCTCTTAGTACAACGATGTACTTATACAATAGTTGCTCACTGTAATCAATTCAGATATTTTGTTTGTCAATGTGACAAGACATTTTCAAGGTCTGTCTTGTTTTCTCGAAGTGTAAGCATTGCTTAGTGTTTATAAAAAGCAGAAACCCCCAGGAGGTATCTTAGCATTTTGCCTCTCTCTCTCCCTCGGAAAACATAATTTATTTCTTACAGGAAAATAGCTATTTTACAGTGAAACTGTTCAACCGAAATCCAATTGTTTTTTTGTGCAATCAAATGTCATTTTGTTAGAAACCATCTGAAAATACCAGGTTGAAATGAAGGTAGACATCAAAGAAAGACTATATATTGAGGCTTTTATACATTTAGCAGAGCGAGATCCCTTTATTTCGGCGTTTCATGTACAGTGTTACAGTTGATACGACCTCCCATCTTCAACTTTGACCTTCCAGTGTAGTTCATTTCACAACACTTAAGTGTCCTCATTTTGAGTAAATACTTAATTTCCAGTTTTTAAAAAGCACTTGCGGTTTTAGAAAAATTTGAGTAGCGGTTGTCTACCAGGCCCTTCCTTGCATTGTATTTTTTTCCTTTTGAACACGCTTTAAACAAAGCGCCACAACACTTTAACTCCCTGACTCTTTAACAGCCGTGCTGATAACAACTCCTTGTGCTTTTTCTTGCTTTTCCTTCAGCAGAGGATTTGATGCCATTGTAGGGACATGATATTACAAAATATCAAGACTGGTTCGTCCTAAACTAGTTGAACTCGAGCCACCCTGAAACAAAGTCCTCTTTTAATCCAGCCTTACTACATTCACACGCCCACACCGCCTCCCCCAAACATTCTCTTAACTGTTCACCTGCCACCTCCTGTGCGAGCAAACCCATCAGTTTGCAAACCCATTAGCGTCTGCGTTTGTTTTGCCCATGTGCTCAGGGTCGGGTCCGAAAATAATCACAGCTATACACTTGCATACCGCAACCGTGAAGGCGTTCCCTGACAAAAACACACCAAACAAAAATGTCACCATGAAAGCATCGCCGTCGACGGACTCATCGTCCTCAGACTCAGGCGTCCATCTGTAGTTTAGTTCTTTTTTTTGCGTTTCACATTGTCCTCGAACGCAGTGTGCAAACAATTGACCAAGGTAAACCAATAAATTAAGTTCAATGTGTGCGGCGGCTCGGTCCCGTTCGTCTCCTTCTCCTTCCTCTCCCTACGACCGCTTCCTGCGAGCCCCCGTCACATGATCACGCAGCTCTTGGCGCGGTCCTTGCGGCCGGTCGCCGGCGGCCGCTCGTGGAGCTCAGTCCGTGGCGGCTGCTGGGAGACGCGCTTGAGGCCGCGCCGCGAGCCGGAGCGCTTCAGCGGGGGCCGGAGGTGGTGCGCCACGGAGGCCAGGGTGGTGACGTGGAAGACGTCGCGCACGCTGTTCTCAGAGTACTTGGCGGTGCACTCGGCGTACGCCACGGCGCCGATCTGCCGCGCCAGGCTGGTGCCCTTCAGGACGCAGCGGAGACAGAGGAGTCATGTTAGAGACACGTCAACACTGGGAAGGTCAACGCTGCGGCGGTAGAAGGGTTTCAGAGGCTGTGTTACGCATTCACAGCTCATCCCTCCTACTCCTATTATGCATCTAATTTATGTTGATAAAAAAACCCTGATTCATAAACATCTTTAGGATTGAACAGTGTGTGTGTGTGTGTGTGTGTGTGTGTGTGTGTGTGTGTGTGTGTGTGTGTGTGTGTGTGTGTGTGTGTGTGTGTGTGTGTGTGTGTGTGTGTGTGTGTGTGTTTCTATGACTGCGCATGTGTGTGTGTGTGTGTGTGTGTGTGTGTGTGTGTGTGTGTGTGCAAACGCGTGTGTGTGCATAATGATGCCTATTTCTTCATTAAAAATGGTTTAAACATTCATGTTTGATCCGTAATCCATCGTGTTAAACTCCCGGTTCCCCCGAGTGTAAAGCATCTCCAATGGCTAGATGGTTTCCCATGGATACATCCCTTCAGGCAGAGGAGGGCATTAGGAGCCCCATGTGTACAATGCTCTTAAGTGTATTATGTCACTTCTATAAGTAGAATATGTACTCCCATTCATCTCTAATTACAACATATCAGACCGCTTGTTTGCAAGCAGTGCATTCTTTAAAAGCTATTAAAGTTGAGACTCTTAACACAGAGATGAAATATTCAACGCCCATGACGGCAAGCACTAAACAGAGGGGTAAGTATGAGCGTCCTCCTTGATGAGAAGCATTGGTTCTGTTTCAACACACTGTCATCATTTCACTCCCTTTCATTCTTCTGATTCTTCTATCATTCATGTTTTTTTGTAACTAGCCAGTAATAATATAAAGATCATGTAGAAAGATATCTTGCATTCATCTTAGATAGAGATTGTTGGTATTGTTTAAATATATATCTTCATAGTGTCTACACTGTCCCGTTTCTCATATATTTCTTCAACCACATCATTGCCTGTGGAACCCAAAAATAGTGATTTGGTAAATCAAAACTCAAGAGCCAGTTAACAGGTAGCTGCCAACAGGTTATGCAAATTATGTGTTCTGATTGGCACAAATTGGTGCCAAGTGACTTGGCGTAAGTGACATCGCCTGGCAACCATGTCAGCCAATCAGGGAGTGTTATTGTAATAACTGGCACCCATGTCAGCCAATCAGGGAGGGTTATTGTAATAAATGGTACCCATGTCAGCCAATCAGGGAGGGTTATTGTGATAACTGGCAGCCATGTCAGCCAATCAGGGAGGGTTATTGTAATAACCTGCTCATTAGGTTCAATCAGAGGCTTATTCTACTAGAGGCTTATTCTCCTATCAGCTAGCTTCACAAGGCCCACATCTTGATATTTGTAGTTTAACAGCACACAGGCACACAAGGTCGAGTGGGCGGACATAAGCAGAAATAGTACTTCTAACTTTGTCAACGTGTCCTCCTTAAGTAGTCTCGTTATCCAGACTAGAAAACCTGATCTATGAATACACATCTGTCAGTCCATCCTCTTGTCATATCCCGTTTCTCATCTGAAGGAGGATATTTATTTATTATTTATTAATTAATAATTATTATTATTGTGATCTATTGATGCTGCTACTTATTTTTACTTCTCACTTTTTTATCTCATCTTATCTATTTTTACTTATCTCTATTTTTATTTTATCTTGTATTGTTGCTGCTATGTGGCAGTGTGCTATGAGGAACCAAGCCTAAGAATTGAACTCTTGTGTACTTGGGTACTATAACATGCGATAAAAGTAACTCTGCTTCTGATTCTGAGGCAGATCACAGAGGCCACGGTGGCGTCTCACTCTGTCATGTTTGGGGCGAGAGCGGGTCTCACCTGTTCGTGGGTGACCGGGATGAGTCTGAGTTTGGACAGCTCTCTCAGGACGCCCAGGTCGGTCCTCATGTCCAGCTTGCAGCCCACCAACACCACCTTGGCACTTGGGCAGAACTCCTGGGTCTCCCCCTGCCACTGTGGAGGGCAACAGAACCACGCATCAATACGCAGTAGAACAAAGGATCCCATCCCACAGGTCACCAAAGAGGGGCAGGGGATTGTTGACATTGGGAATCGAACACAGAAACTTCAGGCCAGAAGTTTCTGTGTTCGATTCCCAATGTCGGTCAGATGCCCCGATACCCTACCTGTTCCCTGAGGATACGTGTCTGTATTTTTAACTTGTTTTGCCCGTGCTGAATGTTAATAATAGCTACGTCATAACAACAAACTTTACCTGTAATGTGAATGAAAGTTGAACACTAATAAATGCACATTTGAGGAAAAAAAATTGGCTACGGGTAAGAAGAAATACATAATCATGAGTTATTATAATCACATTTCTATGATTTATTATTATTTTTCACCCCCTTTCTAATATTACGTGCTAAGAAATATCCTTGCTCCACTTGTGTTCGGTCTTTCTGCATGGCATTTGGATTTGGCTTCATAGGGCAGTGATTTATTCTGCCCCTTCGTCTCTCTGCCGACATGCAGACCTCTGTGAGGTTAGGTTTCCTGTGTCTCTCCGTGAAACCCCATCCTGTGTACCGTGTTAGTGGCGCAGCATGCTGCCGTCCATTCAGTACAGTGCGAGCGCAGTGGGGAGCGAGGCTAGCTGAGAACGCTATCTGAGAGCGATGGTGAACAACAAGCTTCCTTGGCAGCCGATACCAACCTTGGCACTTTGCTAGCCTCTCAAAACACATCGTAAGCATGAGATGCTAACTACGGTCCTCATCATGTCTGGTGTGTGCGTGTGTGTGTGTGTGTGTGCGCGTGTGTGTGCGCGTGTGTGTGTGTGTGTGTGTGTGTGTGTGTGTGTGTGTGTGTGTGTGTGTGTGTGTGTGTGTGTGTGTGTGTGTGTGTGTGTGTGTGTGTGTGTGTGTGTGTCACGAGTGGGAGAGATTGGAAACTTGCTTCCCTTTGGGTAGAACTTTGTGAAAGAACGACAAAACAAAATGCTTGACAAGATAGAAATGCGATGGTGGGAGGAGGAGGAGGAGGAGGCGGCCATGGTCAGTAAACACGAGCACCTAGAGTGTGGAGAAACGATGGGAGCTGGATGATTTTAGATGACCGACAGTCTTTCAGAGTACCATGTGTCGAGAACCTGTCTGCTGTGAAACAGAGTGGAGCGCGACAGGTCCGAACACAATGAGTCATAATGGCAGCAGTTCAGCGAGTGAGGGGGGGGGGGGGTGTCTACAGAACCTGCTACTCACACAACAGCATGAAGCATGCCACTGAGCACAACTGCCACAGTGCACTCTGGGAAACCAAAGGCTCGCTCCCCCCCCCCCCCCCCTCTCTCTCCTTTTCTTTTTCCTTTAACTACCTCTATTTATTATCCTTTACGCTTTCTATTATTTTGATTCTCACTGTGTATCTCGGTTCTCGCTCTCATTTTTTATTCTTTCCATTTTCTCTCTTTCTCCATTTCACTGTTTCCCCATCTCTTAACATATCGCTTCTATATCTTCATTTTTGAAGATACTATGCTCCTTTGTCTCCCTCTCTCGTTCTCGACTTCTCTCTCTCATTCTATGGGAGAGGGATTCTTTTAATTTAGAGTAGGTTTCAAATACTTATGGAGAATAAAAATGAGAATTCTCAGAGCTAGTGTATGTATGGCTGAGTTTAGGAACACGCAAACATGGAAATAGTTTAGAGTGGTTTGAAATAGGGGTGTGCAGATCACATCATTGTGATTGCGATTGATCGTCATAATAAACCACTGTGTCAACGGGGGGGAAGTAAGAAGAGTTTTATATATTATTTAACTAATGTATTTATCAGCGATTTCAATGTTTAAACAAGGCCAAAAGATACCAAACAGCCCTACCAATCATAACCAGTTGGTATTGAATAAACATGAGTAAAACAGGTAGCAATGTGTTTTGCTTTCATGGAGATCTGTCACCCACAACAGCAACTGTGTGATTTATCTTGGGGTGAATAGCACTAGTCTAAATGTTAAACCACCTATTTGCTTTTGGATAATTGGAAGAAGGCCTATTCTCCTACTATGGAAGCCATGTGTCGTCAGAAAATTGTAGCCTACAAGCTCTGCCGTATCCAATTGGGAATCAGACCGCCGGGTGGATCTGATAGACACTGGCCTCCACGCAGCAATCCTACGTGATATTGTATGATTGCTTTTTGTGTTATTAAAATATCACAGTAGAAATGAGTAGGAAAAACTGTCAGTTGATAAAATCGCAAATCTGCAGCAGTATTCACCGCCAGCTCAGAATCAGGAGGAGAAAGATAGGTACTATCAATTTAAAGGGCAATATTATAGTTGGTTTGTTTACACGGTTCATGTCATCTAAGAGCAAGGCCTAATCTGATTTTTAAGTGTCGCAAAAGGTGTGGTCAAGGTCCATCGCTGTTCAGGTGAACTCCCGTAGCCTAACCTCCCATCGCTATAACCGCACTGACAGAAGAAACATTGGTCGTTCCCATTCAGTTGGTAATAAAATGGAATAACCCAATTATAACCTAGGCTTTAATAGGCCCCATTATTTTGTAATATGTTCACTGCTCACATTTATAGAACGTTAACCAGGAGAATACGCTTTGAAGGGAAAGCAACAAGTCGTTTTTCCCAAGCTATTTAGATAATCACCTAACCGAATGTATTACCCAAGCACTCCCCTCCCTCCCCCCACCCCTCTCCCCCCACTCCCCCCCCCCTGCTGCTTTGAACAGGGTGTCAACACCTATTTTGAGGAAAGGAGAGAGGAGACACAGACGTTGGACACAGACATCATTGGGTCAACGGCGGTTGTGACAATTATTAGATTTTGTTTGCTGTGGCAATGTGTCAATCACCATTATGAAAATGTGGCACAGCCTCAGTCACATGTTTTATTGAAATACCAATTCAGTGTGTGCTTCTCTTCTCAGCAACGTACCGTGAATTCACGACAAGGAGCAGGTAGGGGTTAAATTGGATGGCTTTGGTACGCTTTAAACGTTTAAGAGATGGACCCCCAGCCCATTCGGCTGGAGGGGAAGCCCCCGCATGTGAACCTTTAACGAGGGGACATATAGTGAAGCATCTGGAAACCCACGTGTTCCCATGCGCACACACACACACGCACAAACGCTTGCATGCACAGCACACCTACAAACAAATTGAACTGGAGCGATCACACATTGAAGTGCTATCTGTGTGTGTGTGTGTGTGTGTGTGTGTGTGTGTGTGTGTGTGTGTGTGTGTGTGTGTGTGTGTGTGTGTGTGTGTGTGTGTGTGTGCGCGTGTGCGCGCGTGTGTGTGTGTGTGTGGGAGGTTCGGTTAGTGCGGCTGAGAGGGTTGTGATGTGTTAAAAGCTGAGAGATGGAGATGTGCAGGGTGAGATTTGAGGAAGAAAATCTAGTTACAAATTGTAAACACCTAGATCACATCTCTGGGATATAGTGCGCCTGGCGTCGAACATCTGTTATTGTATCCCACTGATTGGCTCACAGTGGCCACAGGGGTTGACGTCACCCACTAACACTTACAAAGAATAGCAGCTCACACCCTCTTGATTTTTACCAGGCAGAGAGCTGCAAATGCTATTGTCTGTGTCGGAAGATGCTACAACTCATTTTAGCATTGCTATTACTCACTTTATCAGACCGTTTTTAACAAAGTGAATGACGTAATGGTTATGGAGCAGGTATAGATGGGGCAATGTTAACAATGCCAGCAGGTAACAGCCTTCCTTTAGTCACCGTTGAGCAGACATTGGGATTTGAACCTAGAATAGCAGCAGCTTCCTGCCAACTACATTTCACTTGAATAGATTTCGAGTGTTAATATAGTAAATATAGTAGTAAATATATTTGTCGGCGTAACGATGATTTGGACGAATACAACGCTGCAAGAGGCCATCAGTTCGTTTTAGGTCTGTCTTTACTTAACCAGCTCGTTTTAAACCACCTTAGCACTGTGAACTCTGGGATGTCGGCCATTGTTTTTGTGCTGGCGGTTTCGGGCGGGCTTTATCTCGACATGTCACTGTGGAATGCGGTGGGGGCATTGTGCCAAGGCCGTATTCATCGGCGCTAACAAGGCCAACAACATCTGGGGTCCTGGCAGGGTCAGGGTTCAAGTCGGACCCCTCTCACATGGGAACCCTCCAAAGGTCTTAAGGGCCTTCTTTGATGATGTCAACCGTGATTGATTTTACTTAAAAAAGGACGAATGTCGGCAGAATGCGCGGACTCTCCTTCCCCATGTTGTTCCCACACTTTTTTAGACATTTGTTTGGCCTTCAAAGGACTGCTTTATTTGGGTACCGGTGGTAATCAGAGGACCGATCATAGTGCGTCTTCTCAATGTTCATGTTCAACCACATGAAGCTGCCAATAGCAGCTTCAAGATTAGGTTGGCTACGTTAAGCAATCACTACTTAATTGCATGTAGCAAATGCCACGACCAAAAGTCCAAGAATATCGGCGTGGAGAGTACATATTGTTGGCCTTTAAAGCTAGCAGTGATGACTTAATTTCCAGTACTCTGAAATGCGATTAAATTCTAAGAAAATGGTAGAAAATGGCAGACTTAGAAGATAATATGATGTAAGAGAGAATCCCAGGGAGTTAAAGAAAGCTAACCGTCTCGCACAACAACAAGTGGGCTTGGGTAACATCAGAAGACAGTCATTCAGACAGACAGACGGACAGCAGAGCATGT